>NC_071284.1:28186046-28353546 GCF_001660625.3 Ictalurus punctatus
AGGTTAAGAAACTGTTAGAGCCAGACCACACAGACCACACTAACATTGCTGGTATTTCTATCTCTGTTTTTTTTCCCCAGTGTTTCCCAGTGGCATTGTGGTTGGATGCATATTTAATTAAAAAGAGAAAACCCTTCCGGTTTAAGCCACACCCACTTTAGTTTTAAACTTGAACATTCGGATACAAATTTTTGGAGCACTAAACAGATACAGATACAGTTAGTTTCTCTGGGTTACACCGCTCCTAGCTGCACACAGTGAAACAACAAGCTTTTTGGAACAAGATTTAGTAACTAGATTGGAAAAAAAAGTTTATAGCATCATGGCATTGCTTCCGAGTTTTGCCTTTCTCTAACCATTATTCCATCTGTCATCAATACAGCACTAAAAAATCCATTAAAGTCACCAACAGAAATCAAATCCAGAAACTTCCCTAAGCACAAAATTATCAGATTTCCTTTAGGAAACTATCGGACTGAGATTATCAGACACTAAGGCTAGTGTGCAATATAATGCATTCAAAAACACACCACTGATATTTTTAGACAAACCCAACCCTTGCTGTGAGTATGTACTGCACACTGCCACTTTGTGTGTAGAATGAAAAAACAATCCTGGTCATTTTTGGTTTTTCTTTTTTTTTTTTTTTGGATGTAGGTTCATGCTGTTTGGAGTCACCTTTAATCATTTAGAATCAATGTTGTGTACTTAAATAACAAAACATATACACCGCATTGTTGTGTATAGTTTTGACAATTATTGTTATCAAATTTCTTGTGCGCATGCTCCTAGGGTGCTTAACCAATTATGGTTGCAGAAGCAGAAGCAAGCCTGCCGCTAGTACCACCCATGTCAGGGTGCTTCTACAGTGCCTCCTACAAATACAAAGAACTTGCATAAAACATTATAGCTTTTATAATTGGTTTTCCACAATCAAGTAACAATGAACATTTTTGCTTTAGCAGAAACAGCCATATTGGGTTCCTATTTCATATTGTTAATAACTGATTAAATTTGTTGGAAAAGCTATATAAGTGAAATGCTCTAAAATTGCAAATACAGTGCCACCTATAAAACTTAATATTACAGCTATCCTGATATTTGTTTATCATTTGTTATTAGGCGTGATCAATATATTTGCACTGGATGTTCACCAATTTAAGTTTTCTTTAAACACATTTTGAGTACTTCTTCTATACTAGTCTAAAGGCTGCATATCACCTAAATAGTAAAGAATATATTTTTTTAAATAATTTAATTATTTCTAAGAGATCCTAGAAATATATCACTTGAAAAAAATGCATTGCCGTTATAATGAGTCATGTTCAAGGATATATAGGAGCAACACACAAAGATGTGGACTAGTATAAAAACTCAAACTTATATATATGATAGACAATTGGATAGAAAGTGTGGGGCACGAAAGATTGTGCTGAACATCTCACCATAATGCCATGTCTGCTTCTCTTGGGATTGCAGAGGGAGGGTTAAAAAGTGGAAATCAGTTCAGTGGAAATCGTGCCAAAGGTCCAGCCATAGTCTCAGTTCAGTCAGTTTGTCCAGAGATCACTGACAAGGCCTTTGTGACTCACTGTGCACAACTGCTGTCGTCCTGAAGGTCCAAAGTTCTCCTGCATCTATGTCTTGTAGTAGTGGAGACTTGCAGAGGTCAATGTGGACTCAGTCAATCGATGGAAATTTGGGGTTTTGGGGTGTTTTTGTGGAGATTTGGGTTTTATACTGATATGTGTGATCAGGTGGGTCAATGTTCCTGCCTCCTTTTATTCAGTGGGGCTGATTGCTTTATATTCAAAAGAAACAACCCAAGCCTCAAAGAACTGCACTTTGGAACGACGTTTTGCAGGTTCATAAAAAAGCCTAGATTGTGAACCTGTAATTTTGTCCATTCACAAGCATGATTTTACAATGCATATTACACCAAACGTGAAACAGTTGTTCAGTTCCTTTTGTTTTTGAAAAATACAGAGGGATTACACATTGGGCCATGCAGTTGTCACACAATCAACATAGTATATGAAAAAGGATGTTATGAATGTTCTGAGCAATTTTCAGATTTTATGTGTTTGAAAGGGGGAGCACAGTGCCTTAGTGATTAGCACTTCCATGGTTGGTGGCTTGAATCCCACCTCCGCTCTGTGTGCACAGAGCTTGAATGTTCTCCTTGTGCTTTGGGTGTTTCCTCTGGGTACTCTGGTTTCCTTCCCTAGTCCAAAGACAGGCATTATTCCCAAATTGTCAATAGTGTGTGAATGGGTGTGTGATTGTGCCCTGCAATGGGTTATCACCCCATTCAGGGTGTCCCCTACTCTGTGCCCCAAGTTCCCTAGGGTAGGCTCCAGGCTCTCCCATGACCCTGTATAAGATAAATGGTATGGAAAATGGCTAGCTGGATGGATGTGTTTGACTGCAAAAGGTTTTTGGTGATCTGACACCAGAGGTTTGGATAGCTTTTTGGACAGATTTGGATAGTTTTCCTGGTGAGACAGTCCTACTCCTTGGAACAGAGAGTCCTGGAGTCTTGGGTGTGTTTGCACCATCCTGATTGTTGATCTTACAGATAACCTCAAGTGAGCTTCAAAGGGCAGTTTATGACCATCCCATGCAGGCAGAAAGTGGAGTTTAAATGTAAACAAGAAATGTCAATCCTAACCCCTTGTCAACCTTTCTTGGTGGTTTTGTGGGTTGGAAAAGAAAAGGTCATACTTTAGTAGTTATACTGTATCACTGGTAAATCCCTGTAGCACAAAAACCTTCAAAATAATTCACTTGTATAAAGTCCTGCATATTTAAATTCTAAATAAATTAAATAAGGTTCAAAGCTTGACTGCTATCTCTACCTGCCATGTTGTGTATAATTTCCTATTCTGTTATCATTCTGTTTTTATTCCATGCACTGTTTAGAAGGATATCTCCTACATTTATCTCACACCACGACCGACTCCTGTGCTTAGCCCCCTGTCATCACAGCTTGCAATTACAGTATATTTAGCATTGAAATCTAGTCTAGACTTAACCTGTGTCCTAAATGTCTTAAGATCAGGCACACCATCAATCATTTGAAGGTATCCTCAGTGGCCTGACTCCTTATGTTTCTCTGATAGCTGAGCATAAATTGTGGCTTTCTCAGCACAATCCTTTTTGCACACACTCTGAAACTAGTAGCTGGTTTAAAGAGGATTATTGTGTCCTGGTTTGCAAGAGCACTGGGATAAATCACAATAAGCTCTTATACCCAAAGCGAGTGGAGGAAACAGAGATGAGCATGAGAGATTTATAGCCTACATCCTGTAAATAAACATGTCCAAAATAGACTGTTGTCAAAATGTCAGCACAGAATGAAAGCAGAGGGCTGGGGCTTGAAGGTGGAGCAGTGTGCCCTGTCTTTTTTTTTTTTTTTGCATGTGTGGTGGGTTTTTACATCTGATCCAGGTCCACAGGTGCACGTATGTTTATTATTATGATACATGCACTGCATTATTCAGAATTGAGCAGGACTGATTTTACATATAAAATAGGGTACAGCAGAATCTCTCAGAGGAACCTGTCTCATTAAGATATGATACACACAAACAAAGAGAAATGAGTTTCAGTCCTGTCACCTGGGTTATGAGTATTGGCAGTATTGGCAGTTGAGAGCATCTTAAAACTGTTATTGTCTTCTTCTTGGCTGGACAATCCACAGCACACTGCCTTAAAAATGAAGGGCAAGACTAAATCTATCAAAAATGTAACAGCATAAAGTGTAGAGAACCTAGACAATGCATGTTTCAATAGACAAGTCTGGAGCTTTCATTTGTGAACAAGAGAAACACGTTCACTTCGCAATGACTCCACCAAACTAAGAGTTTCTCAGAGGACAAGCTATAAATTATGCTGGGTTATATTTAGCTGCCTCCAAATGTTTGTTTGAAACAGCAAAGTGTGGCCTAGATAGTGCTGGGTAGGAAAATCGGCACAGGGAAACAAAACATTTTGAGGCAAGCTGGGGGAAAAAACTTCCATTTCTGACAGACGTGGAGCAGAAAATGCATGGGTTAGAATTTTTAAAGGAGTAAGCACTGTGAAATTGTTTGACACAGATTTCAGTTTAAAGTTATATAAAAAGGTGTGTGTGTGGGGGGGGATAATCTATAACAAGAGCTAATTGAAAAGATATAACAAACATTGTATTCCCAAGGTGTCTAGCAGACAGAATTTGCAGTCTTTTCTCTTTCAGTTTTAAATGCTTAGCACAGCAAATACGAAAAAAAAAAAAAAAAAAAACATTGTCTTGCTATTTAGCTAAATCTCTGTTCCAGAAATTTCACAACCACATGTGCATGCTCATACATTTATAGTCTTTTTTCAAGCTTCAGTGATCCTTCTCTCCTGAGAACTGTCACAAGCAGGTGAGGGTAAAAATATAAACATATTTTAAAAAACAGCAGGATAAAGAAGGGAAGAGAAAGAAGGACTATGCACGGATACATGTGTGTTTGTGCTCTGTCGATAATCTTTATGTTGAATGTGTGGGTTTGCCTTGCTTTCTTCATCATACTGAGTGTGAATTTCGCACCTTAAGTAAGTGCTGTTTAAAGGAGTGCGTGTATGCGTGTGTTCTCTGTGCTCCTTTCTCTGACTCCTGCATGCTGAGTGGATGATGAATGCACACTCTTCCAGCCTCCATCTCCTTCCATCTCCCAGGACGTGAGAGCTAAAGGCTGATTCTTGATCAGAGGGCATCAATCTCACCCCACACTCGCAGACACATCGCAGTACCACTAGCTGTAATTACCTGCATGTTAACAACACCACCCTCCTCATTAGGGACATGGCTAGTCCCATGACACATCTTCCTTAATAAGAAAATATGCTCTCGAGCAGGCAGACAGTCTCACTAGCTTAAATATGCTGTCCTAGCAACACGGATAAGACAATAACAAGCTCAGAGGACACCAAAACAAAGGCGGAAGTACTACAGAGTGACAGAATCCTCCTAATAATTCAGGATATTTTGGCCCAAAATGGCCAATAGATATTTGCATACTGATACCCATACTGTACTTGAATAAAAGGCCTAATGAGTTTTAGTACATTTTGTCATGCTGGGTGATGTGGTGCCATTAAAGTTAACATATGGCCCAGCATATGGACAGGCCTCTCAGAATGATCAAACAAAATGTTTCCTAATTGAGCAAGACAGCAAGTGTTAGTTGTTGCATGATTGCTTCCAATTGCTCTTGGACCATTTCACTGAGAAGAAGGGAGGGAGCAAAATGAGGCTTACAAGATGAGTGGCATCTTCAACGCAACATCTCTCTGACACCCTGGTGGAATGGAATAGCATTCAGGGACAGATATGTCTGTTTGTACATTTCCATAGTAGATGGGTGTGTGTATGTGTGTGTGTGTGTGTGTGTGTGTGTGTGTGTGTGTGTGTGTGTGTGTGTGTGTCATTGGGTGATGGATGCCATCTCAGTTCTGTCAGGTGTGCTAAGGTCTGACAGGAGCACACTGAGGCTGCCCTTTCAAGATGAACTGGTGCAGTGGAGGTTGGGGGAGAGCATGTGTTTTGTCATTGGGAGACAATGCACAAACCACACAAACCAACTCCTTACAGTTATGACCCAGCTTCCTGGTGACAGCAGGGACTTCAGTAGAGAAATCTTAATTTTCATTTACAGAGTTTCAGAAAATTTCTCCAGGATCTACTACTGCTGGACTTTGAATTCAATTATACTGAATTATCTACAATGTGCTATCAACCTGGACCAAAGTGCAGGTTTTGTCATTTCTATTACAGTATGTTAGAAGGCCAATATGGTTGTCCTGGAAAAAAAGGAAAATAAAAGTAGAACTTTTATTTATTTTTGGTGGGAAAAAAATAACTATTTTTGCACATTTGTTTACTATGGTATGTGTAATGTGCTGAAGCAACGGGCAAGACACAAATCCAAGTGCTTGGTGTTATATTTATTTGGGGTAATCCAAAAATCACTGTTATCACAACAGAAAAACAGGCACAAGTAAAAAAAAAAAAAAAAAAAAAAAAAAAAAAGGTGACACATGGAAAACCAAGTACAAAAATGCACAATGAACTTTGCAATGAAACAAACACCAAGGTATAAACCAACTAACTAATTATGAACTAAACACAGAACAGGTGTACGCATTTGGGGAACAAACCAATGACAGCACAGGGGCGGAAACAGGACTAAATCTAAAATAACAATTTGATCCAGTACCTGATTCTTGGCCATCGATACAGTACATACTGATCACTATATGTGTGCATTAAGAAAACAATCCGGACATGCTACATCCGTCATGTTTGCATGGTCATGTGACCAACAACTTAAAAAGAGCTGATGCACTGCCTTCCATCATTTTTTATTCTGATAGATCTTCCGTGCCAGTCCCGTTGCCTTATGGGCTAGCGCAGTGTCCTTCGGTTCCCTACTGCAGAATCTCGGAGGAAGTTTTATGAATTAATTATTACTGTTTTATGACTACTGAGAATTCAGACATACTTTACTACTCCTTTGGATACTGCTTTTCACCTTCTGTATAGTACTGTATTAGGGATATTCAGCAATACAAAACAACATGACAGGGAGGGCAAGAACAAGCACAAACAGCACTTGTCACAATTGGAAGCTTAGATGGGGAATTCATCACAGTATGTTTGTTTTATTTTTGCTAGTACTATTACTAACATAATATTCATGAATGTAACAACTATGGTTACTAAAAGATACCTTTTAACATTAAAACAAACATTGAAAAAAGGCTGGTGATTTAGCTAGGTAGCATGTAGCCATTATGTTTTACACAAAGACAGAATGACAGTGAAAAATTTACAGAATTATAGTACTATGAAAAGACTCATTGCAACCAAAATGATACAGAATTATATCACAAAACTACAGATTGAACATCAACATTAAATTGTATTAAAATTTGTGAATTTACAGAATGATTTGGCTTCCAAATATAGTTAAAGTAGAATAAATTCTGTGAACATAACCTTATTTAAATGTAGCAATAGATAAATGTATAAAAAATGTACTTAATATAAAGCCCTATAGTAAAATCATGCTAGTGGTATGGTTTAGATTTTGATATCCATACTTACCACAGTACAGTAAAATTACACTTACATACTTGGATTTGTTCAGTTTACAGGCAATATGCATGAACCTGAATTCTTTTCTATTGGCACAAGCCTTCTGTAGGCATAAACACTTAACTGTGCTTTTTACTGTGTTAATAATATACTCGTGCCTCATTCATGTGCACAAAAGTGGTGGCTAAGCGTTTCCCCCCCAAAAAAAAGAAAAGAAAAAATTAATAAAAAAAAAAAAAACTGTAGATGATTAAGGTTCTGTTTGTCTGTTTGTCCATAATGCAGCAACTAGCACCAGAAACTCTGAAAATTTTAACTCTATTTTATTGGCATTATATTATCTGACAGGAAAATGTTCTTGGGAAAGGTTTTTCAGTATGTCCTACAAAGCCCGCCAGCTATAGAATAGCCTTCTTCTTAATGTTTTGGGCACAGACACAGTCAGTCTCGAAGTCTAGGCTAAATTCCTTTTTTATTTACTCAGGCATGGCTGAGTACTGTTTCTCTTAGGTAAAGGTAAATCTGCTGATTCTAGTGAAATTCTTTAATAATGCTGGTGCAAGAACTTCATAATGATGCTGGGGAAAAATTCTGGTGCAAAACCTGAATAGTCAAGAACGGCATATTGAGTTTGGTGCAAGAATCTAATACTGGTGCTGGTACAAGAATCTTACAGTGTTGCTGGTGCAAGAACCTGATACTTGTGCAAGAACTTAATATTGCTTCTGGTGCAACTTCATAGTGATGTTGGTGCAAGAACATCATAGTGATTGCTAGAGCAAGGTCCTGATACTAATGTTGGTGCAAGAACCTTATAGTGGTGCTTGTTCAAGCATGTCTGATGTCTCTCACTGTATTTATTCAATTTACCAAAAGAACTACAGCTTGGACATTTAACTAATACTGGTCTTCTGGATGCAATCATGTAGGTTTCGTTTATTCTCTAATACACTGACATCTTGATATTGACACTTATCTCTCTGCTCAAATCCATCTACTGTATAATTTATGTTTACAGGCACCATTACATTGCTACTGGTATTGGGTGATAATACTCAACATTTGCATGATCAATTTCACTTCTACTCTCTTCACAACATCCATGTGAGAGTAAAATGTGCTACAGAAAAGATTTCTATGTCTCAGGCATAAAGGACAACAGAAAGTGACTGGATTAGCACAGCATTATTCAGCCTGTCAGATGGCTGGCATTTAGCTATGGCTGTGGCTAATGACATAAAGTGTTGTGGTAGCAGCAAGGCCATAAATCACCATGTCCTCATGAGTAAAGGGATGCGTGCCGGGCCCGGTCTCAGCCTTTCGCTCTATTAGAGAAGATCAGTTTTCCAATCCCAGCTCATATTAGCTTGATGTCTAGTAGCAAGTCACAAAAGGAGGGAAACATCAATTTATTTTTTGGGTTCACATAATACTGTATTGTTACAGTATGCTCTTATGAAAAAGTGCCAGTAGATTTTTATTTGTAACATACCCAATCATATACAGTATATAATTTGCAGTGAAATGAAAACCTGGCCTACTCCTCTTTAGATTGTGCATTAAATACTAAATTAAAATAAAAAATAAAAAGATCAGAATGAATAGAAATAATAAGAAATAATAATTTAAAAAAAGATAAGAAATATTAAATATATGTACAGGAATGTGAAAAAAGGGATGTACAAAATAAAGAGGGAATGTGCAAAAAATGATACAAAGTGCAATGTGCGGAGTGTCAGTGGAATGCAGAGTGACGAGAATCTTTATGGAGTCTTAAGGTATCTTGTATGGTGGATATATCCGGGTTGAAAAGTCTGATGGCTTGAGGGAAGGCGTTCCTCCTGCGGCCATCAGACTCCTCAACAGTAGGGATGGATATATAGCACAGCATCATGTAAATCCAAGTTTACATTGAGAGAAATCACTTTCACATTATGCATTGATGTGAAGACCTTTTTGAAGAAATCTGCTAGGTGCTCAAAGCAAAACAACGTTAGCACTATTTTATTACAGAATCAAAATGCAGAATGAATCAATCCTAATAAACGAATCCACACTGGTGCAAAATCTATCTTATCTATCCTTATCTGGAGCTTGTTTGATGCTTACATTTCTAAAGTGCAAACTCAGTGCAGGCTTCAGAGCACCAGCTCTTGGCTTCCACTCAGACCAGCCATCACAGCAAAGCGAGGACCAAACGGAGTGTGAAAGGAAGGAGGGAGGAGAAGCAGAGGAATAGAGCTTGTCTGTCAGAGACGATATGGTTAGTTAGCCAGTGTCTGTACAAACATGGAGTTAAAGCATGCTTCATGGCCGGGACATGATGGCAAGATAGGTCTCCATGGAATAGAGAGGCAGAGATGGATGGATCTGTTTCCACCGGAGGTCCGTGATTCTGTATCCTAGTCAAGACGCTGCCAACATCACCACTCCCATCAGCACGGCACAGCAGAGCCAGAAACTCTCTCCAGTGATTTATTTGGGTTATTTTTTGAGCAGAATGTTTGCAATCTAGAAGCAAGGGTTGGGAGAAAATATATAGGATGCATCCATCAAAAAGTTCGAAAACGTATTATGGTTTTGTCACGCTCGTAGCACTTGAGACATTATTCTATATAACTTCAACATTCAGGTTGAGGGAAAAATTTAATCTGCTAAATGTATAAGCAGTATTTGGAGGCGGAAATATTTAAAGTGCATTTGGCAGAGTTGCAATAAGCATGCAGTAATAAGATAATGAGACTGTGGGTAATGCTGTTTCATAATATCACCACAACAAAACAATACAGTACAGATCAGATGTCTGCACAGCATCACTCCTCACTGTCATCGTCATGTTCTCTCAGCTTGACAGATTAAGAAATAAACATTTAGCAAACCCTGTTGTTTATAACTCAGCTAGTAGTCAGGGAGAAAAAAATCCTGTAATCTTGTATGTGATAGTTATTGTACTATTGGTCAAAAAGGATGAGAGAGAGAACGAGAGAGCGAGAGAGAGAGCCAGGGAGAGCTCATAGGCTGTTCTACCAGCGTTGCTCTCAAACAGCATTAATGGCCCATCTTTCTCTTTTATTGTTTTCCAGGAAACTCCTCAGGGGCGTTTTTGCACCCTGCATCAGCAGACATTCCTCAGTCTATGCGCCACCCCAAAACAATAACTCACACAAATTAGCATATCAAGAGAACACAAGAGAACCAAGAAATTTAGGTCATGTTTCATGGGAATTCACAATTTTGCCAGTCTGTAAGTTATAATGCTAGCTGGCTCTGAGAACCCAGGTTAAAAAGGAAGCCCTTCCTTTTTTTTTTTTTTTTTTTGAAGGAAGAACATCAAAGGCATGCTAATAATTTTGAAAAGCTTCATAATGGCTGCATGATAACATCAAAACCTTTCAGAGCTCGGGTGAAATGAGAATGTGGGTCAGATTCTAAGTCTACATTATCCACCATCTCCGTAGGTTAATTCCTTATCTGCTTGAGCACAGGTCATACTGACTCATGTCAGATGATGCTGTCTATTTTTGCCTTCAGACTGAGTCAACGTGATCATTTTCTGTTCTCGCCCACTGAAAATGTGCGTCACGTGTAATTCAAACTGCTATAAAAGGTCAAAGCATGGTTCGTTTGTGTAGCTTGTTAGCATTCAATTCAAGTAATAGAAAGGGAGAGAATAGCAATAGTTTTACCTTCTATTTGCCTTCCTGCTCTGATTGACAAGTGGAGTAATGTTGCTCTGTGTCTGACCCTGGCTTATATTTCGGCATGGAACTCTCTCCTGCTTTAATAATCTAAATCATTTGGCCTGGAGGAACAGAAGTGCTTTTGTGTGAGAGGCTGCATTTAAGAAAATGCTTCTATATTAAGTTTCATTCCTGTTTTGTACTTTTTGTACTTTTTTTTTTTTAACTTTGTTGAAAAGTATTGTTGGGTATGTAATTATCCCCTGACCAGTGCAGCACAAAGAGTAACTGAAGTGTCTTTTGTCTTGAATTAAGCGGCTAATTATAAGCTGAACAAGCGTATTAAATGATATGGGTCACTAGGAAAGGCCAGTCCAAGTAATTACAGCAAGCAAAATATGTGGAGGGAGAGGGGTTTTTTTTTCCCCCGTAAACCCACCCTCCATTTCACCCAAGCTGTGTCCTTCATTTTTGGATTTCTCTTGCCTGGGAGAAACATATGTTGCAATGAGTGAAGCTTTAATCTTTCACATGTCCTAGTTCCTCATGGTCCCTGGGGACGACCAGCTCACTGAACACAGGCAGAGCTTAGGATCAGTGTTGTCCAAAAGTGTTAAAAGACAGGAGATGAATAAATGATGCATTGCATGATGCTGATCCTCTCGCTACAGCACATCGAGTGTATGTTCGGCAATCATTCCTATTGTTGCTCTGCATCTACGCATTAGCTGTTCATTCTTAATCTTCTGTCTCACTAAATCATTCATCATTCTGTCTCTCTCCCCACTGCCTCTTTCTCTCTCTTTCACCAGCTTAATTAAGTGAGTAATTCTGCTTGCATTTCCTCTGGGTTTTAAAAGCAGGATGGGAAATTGACTCCAGCCCTTTATTTCAAGAGATTTGGCGAGAAAACAAAAACATCAATAAAAGCTTCCAGCCACTCTGTGTGAAGCTCTTTTACATCCCACAAACAAGCAAAGGTTTGCATCCTGTAATGGCCCGAGAATATTCACAAGCATGGGTTTGAAGGCTTACTGTAAGTACAAGTAATATTGTTATATAATAGTCTATAGTTCTTTCACAGCATTATATATATAAGGGTAGCACATTACTTACGGGCAGTATTTGTAGGTCTACATAACACCTACATAAGCACTACTGAGCTTTTATTTCTCATTCCTCCATATAAGTAGAAAATGGAACAAAATATTGTTTCTTCAGGACAGTGGTGAAACACATAATAATACAACAGGACAATATAGAGGGCTACATAAAGTGCACATGACCCTGTGACATGAGCGCAAAGTATACAATAAATGCACAGGACAGTGCCTGCTATATAGAACAACAGAAAAGTACTGGATGGAAGAAACCAGTCCAAAGAATTGTATGTAAAGTGGAGGATATACTCGATCATGCGGTTTGGGTAAAAAAAAAATGTCTCATAGCAGCACAATAGCATTGTCTCTGAGGGCCATGTATTAAGAAGCCAGAGTCAACATAAAAGATTTATTTATTTTTTTTAATGACTTCTTCAATTGTATATGAATGGGAAGATGGCAAGCATTGAAATGAACTTCTAAGGAGTCTAGTATATTGCCAAAATATACAGTATAATATTGCTGCATGAAAATCACTGCAAACTTGGTTTAATTTAACAACATGGCATCCGCATTCATTATTTGGCAGATTATTAAATAACACTTGATCCGGCATATCCCATTGTTCTATATCAAGCTCTGACAGTTAATTGTGTGCACAACTTAATGAAGTCACCGTCGAGGTCATGAAATCATAACGTGTTTGTGGAAAGCAGGCTATTTGATCATGCTTCTAATTTGGTATTCTGAGTCATTCAATCAAAAAATAATGCCACTGCTTTTGCTATAACAATGTTTTTGTTAGAACTTGATGTGCTCTCCTGTAAGGAAAATGTGCCCATGATTTGAAGGGTATGATATGAAGCAAGAAGAAATAGAGGACCAGTGCACATAACTGATGTGTGCAATTTTGGTACGTGAAACTGAATACAGCAATGAGGGCATATTACATTCCATACCGTACAATTATGCTGTAATTTAAAAGTAAAAGTGTGCAGTGATGATGGTTCAAGGATGAGTGTTGGGAAGGGTCTTGAATCATCCAGGTGGGTGTTAAGTATCCTGACTGCCTCAGTGAAGAAGCTGTTGCAGAGTCTGGTGGCCATGGCATGGATGCTCTGGTACCTTCTGCCACTGGAGAAGTGATGCCTCAATGGTTAAGACTTTGAGCTACTGATTGGAATCCCAGCACTGCCAAGCTGCCATGGTGCATCCTTGAGCTAGACTGAACTGCTCAGGTGTATCCTTTCTCAACTGTAAATCACTTAAAAGCATCAGCCAAATGCAAATTTTCTACCAGATGGAAGGCAGAGGAAAAATCCATGAGAGGAGTGGGCGGGGTTATCCATAATGCTGGTGGCCTTGCAGATGCAGCATTTGTGGTAAGAGATGTCAAAGGTAAGTAAAGCGACCCTGATGATCTTCTCAGCTGTTCTCTCATTCCGCTGTAGGGTCTTGCAGTCTGAGACAGTGCAGGTCCCAGAGCAGACAGTGAGACATCTGGTCTGGACACTCCTGGTAAAAAGTGGTGAGGGTGGAAAGGGGAGGGAGGTTTCTCTTTTCAGCCTCTGCAGGAAGTGAAGATGCTGCTGGGATTTCTAGGCTAGACAGGTGTTAAGGGTCCAGATGAGGTCCTCCGTGATGTGCACACCAAGGAGCTTTTGACTTTCGCCACAGTTGCATCATCAGTTTGTAACTAGAGTTACAACTTAGAGTTGTAACTACAACTTAGAGTTGTAACTAGGGAAAATATGTAGAACTCTATCATGACCTTTCATAAGTTTTAAGAAAAGGTTTATAAATAAGAAAATGAAGCTCACTTTATACATGCACTCATGGCAGTGTCATGAATTTGCCAGATACAGTATATCCATAAAACTGCTTACAAATTATACACATCTTACTTAAGGGCAAAGAAAATACTCATAACTCTGCCATAATAGTGTCACTTAATATATGTATTCATAAATACCTTATGAGCAGACATATTTTCTTAGCTTACATATAAGCCAGAGAAAATATTTATATTGTTACTGTGCGATGATTCTGTCTGTTAAAACCTTCACTAGCAGGTTGTCCTGTTAATGTTTCAAACAGGAACGAAGATCAGGAGATATAACAGAGCATCATTTGCTTATCTTTATTTTCCCAATTTAACTCTTTAACTTGGTCAGCCATGTCCTGTCAGCACTATTATGTGACTCTGGCATTTCCAAATTGTCCATAGTGTGTGAATTTTGTGACCTGCGATGAGTTGACACCGTATCCAGGGTGTCCTCTACCTTGTGCCCCGAGTTTCCTGAAATAGGATCCAGGTTCCGCGCGACCCTGTGTAGGATAAGCGGCACAGAAAATGGATGGATGGAATTCACGATAAAACACTATCAAGAAACAGCACACACACAGAACACAGGAGAACACAATCAGGAAACAAACCAATGGCACGACAGGAGTGCTGACTAGAACAGAACTAGAACAGAAAACAAAACATAAGCACATGGTCTCCCATGGGAACAATAACGCAAAGAGTTTATAACCATGATGTTTATATGTTACTATTTTTGGTCGTGCTTAGTATTCTCTGTACTAATGACCAGAAAGCTGACAGTGAACATTTCACATGCCTTTGAATAAAATTGTCTGCTAAATGAACAAATGATAATGTCAAGAACTATATTTGAATTATATATTTAAATATTTGAACGGGAGTGCTGGTAATCAGGCATTGTGGGCAACAGCCATGTGTTATGGCTGGGGGTTTTTCTGGCTCAGAGTAAAAACAGCACAGACCTCCACAGACATTGTGAAGATTCTATTAGAGTGTTTGTGAGTGTGGGAATGTGTTTCTATGTTTGGTGTGTGAAAATAAATTATTACAGAATTAATCGAATGTCATTGTTGTTGTTGTTGTTTTTTAATTAATTTGCATTATAATGAACAGATATACAGCATCTATTCCAGTGTTTTACAAACCCTGGAAAACCCTCCCTGTACATAACATTTTACAAGTTAATAACACACCAGTTTTTCCTTCTCCACCCAGGATAATACACCTGTGTTTGTTAATTAACTGATGTGATGAGTCAGATGTGTTGGGAGCAATGAAAATACTAAAATGTGCACTGCAAGTGGGACTCCAGGAGCAAAACTGGGAAAACGCTGACCTCCTGGAAGACCTTAAACATTGAGAGAGAATGTGACTTCCCTCTGTTTGCATCCCTGAAGCTATTAGAAAACTGAAGAGGCTGCTATTTGTGGTTCTGAAGGATGAAACACACCAGAGTGGTTCTGTCTGTGCTGTAAAATGGTGTATTGCAAGAACATGAAATTGTCTATTGCTTTTACAATAGTACTTTAATAATCCCACTAAACTAATCACGAGGAAATCCAACCATTTAAAACACAATATCATTTTTCACCATTTGAAATGTGTTATTTTTATCTACTTCAATATATTTGAACATTTTTCTTGTTTAACACACAAAAACACCACAAATCTCTACCAGAAATACCACTATGTTACCATTTTAAATATTTTTTCAGCATAAACTCAGCTATAAATCTGATGAATGTTTTGACAATGATATGAACTGAGCAGCTACCAGCAATATGAAAATTTACATCTAATTTTAATTATACCACAACACTATTCAATTCTGAATTGTAATTGTTCAATAGGCCTTGATTAATTTTCTCTGACAGTAGTGCCAGCTGTTATTCAAATCACAGGTTTACAGTATATTAATGTGCTTGCCTGTTCTAATACACCATTATTTCTGTAGTAATGGTTAATTAACAGCTATTTCTATGGGGAACGCTCCACATAATATAAATCTAATAACACTGGTCTATAGCCAAAATGCTTCTGAAATAAATATAGTCAAATTTTACTAATTCTGTGTGACTGAGAATGAAAATGATGATTAAAATTGTTGATTGGCTCGAGTTTTCAAGATATGCTACTGGGTCAGTATATATGACCCTTGACTTGGGAATGGTGGAGGATAAGTGAGTTATAAAAGGACGGGATCTCAATTTAAACCAGAAATGATGAAAATGCATCTTTGACTGGATCTATGAATAAATCTATGACTGGGTTTGGACAGTACTTGCTTTTTAGGCAAATGAATGAATGATGTAATCTGAAGCTGGTATTGCATCATGCATGATATGAGTTGCATCATGTTATTCCTAAAAGTCATGGCTGATGCAATGAAGTTTACATTACTCTGCTGAATAAATTGCTATATCAGCTCTAGAAATAATACCATGTCATGCTCTCTTATTTGTATTATTTGAATGATTGTGCACAAAAGCGCACAAAAGCACAGTATAACCACTATGTTTAAGAAAGCCTATCACCTTTATTTTGGCTGAAAAATTGGAGATCAGGACAAGAGGTTGGCCCCACACATATGCTGCAACACTTGTGCAACAAATCTTCACCAGTAGTTGAACAGGAAAAGGAAATCTATGCCTTTTGTAGTGCCAATGATTTGGAGATCATACCAGCAATTTTTACTTCTGCCTGGTGCCTCCAGTTGGGAAAGGTGTGTCAAAGAAGAAAAAGTGGACTGTGCATTATCCAAGTATTCCATCAGCTATACACTAAGTACCCTAGAGAGAAAGACTGCTGGCTCCTGATGCACCAGAATCATTCTCAGTTGTGTCAGACAAGGAAGAGGAAGAGGATGCAACTTCTGGTCCTGAACCATCAATGTCACAGGACCCCCATTTTCACCCATCCTCCTTCTCTGAACCACACCTCATAAGACAAGGTGAACTGAATGACCTTGTCACGGATTTGGACACTGAATACTACTAAAAAATGTACATAATAGTTTTTTGCCTTTTGGTTCATAAAAAAATTTATTTATATAACCCTTTTGCTGATTTTTAAAGTGTTACATAAACAGGACAGGTGACAGGTACTATATACATAGACTTAAAATGTAAAATCATAAATATCTTGGGAACAGTAGCCAATCAGTTGTTTTAATTGTCATATTTGAATTCAGCACATCAAAATACATAATAAATAGCATATTTTATCTCTGAAGCAGACGACTTCTAAAAAATTGTAAACCAGTGTAATAAATGGAAGAAAAAAAAATTTTACTAAACAATATAAGTAATAACATGGACTAACACATTTCATGGACATTACACAACATTAAATGTAAATATACCTGATAAAAGTATGATGTCATTCTTCAATTAAAAAAAATTATTATTGGAAAATCGTTGTGCTATATGAGAAATAAAACACTTCAGGATGTGCTGTTATTGGAAAATAATCATCGTAATGGTGCATTACATAAAAACGGCATTAAATTACTCTGTCGCTGATTATTTAGCAAGTTCTATATATTAGCAAAGAATATTTTTTCCTTTCTGAAGAACAATAATAAAATAGTAATCAAGAGATGATTTAATAAACGGCTATGAATATGTGTCAAACAACACAAATGAAAAAATGGACTCATATTAGAACTATTTAATTTTTAAAAATGGGAACGCTTTATATGACAATGCTCATATGTCATTGTGATTAATATAAGATTGCAACTTGCATGTCTTCACTGCTGGCAATAACCAGGCCTTCTTAGGGTTAATATCTATTCTGCTACATTTCCTTTTTTTTTTTTTTTCATAGATTGTAATGTCCTGGACTTAATGCGTTCTACACATATATGCCATATTCCATCTCTGTCACATTATTTCTTTCCATCTACACTCATTCCCTCCATCTATCGGCTTTACATTTTGTTTCTTGCCTGTCTATTAGGGTGAGTTATGATATTTCTAGGCTGGTATCAAACAATTCACAGGGCTTGTTCTGCACTCGGAGCAGGAGTTTAGCTCAGAAAGGGCTCCCGTCGGCAAGGTGACAAATGACACCATCTGATTAATGACATTAATGTCTCCCTTGCCACATCACCTCAATCAGAAACACACACACACACACACACACACACACACACACACAAATGCTCACATGAATACACATGCAGCTGCAAAGCTATGCCTTGTTCATTGCAAGAGCCTAAAAGGTTTTGCCTTAATATAGCTCCTCTCTTCAGCATCTAGTAGCACTCTATAGGTGACTAATGTGTAAGGATTATACATATACTATACCCCTAGTTTTATAATAGAAAACCTCAACATAAATTGTACATTAGCTTTTAGGCCGCATTCTTTGCTGCTTTAAAATAGAAGGCATTCGTCTTTTGTCAGTGGATGGTAATAAAACAGAATGTATTAGATAGTAGTTAGATGGGAAAGTTCTCCGGTGATAAGCACTCAGCTTTGATGCTCCGAATAAAAGCCAACCCACCATCAAGCCCTCTAAGTTATTCCTTCAATTGGGGTCTGTGAAGTCTGGCAACTCCAATACATCCTGATAGACGATCTTTTTAAGAGAAGCCATAAAGCATTACGTGCCTGCGATGTGAATTCCCAAGGACTCTCCCATAACTGCTCCCAGATATCATCTTTAGTAGGAATCTTGGCGGGATCTGCGGTGTTTGATTGCAACAGTATTCTTAGTTGATTGAGTCCGTATCAGGCACTACGAGTGCTCAGAGTGTGAATCTGTCTACTGCTGTACATTTTCCTTGTTTAACACACCAAGTATACACAGTAAAAATTTTGCACAAATAGCAAAAATCTGATTAACATGTTTAGCAGTGATATGAACTCCACATCCACCAGCAGTTAGAAAATAATACCACGCACATACAGACACTATGAGTGCCTTATTCTACTTATACCACAAGGATTTGTCAATGATTACAGTTTAATTTATTAATGAATGAAACAGGGAAATGGAAAGAATAACCAAGATTAACTGAGATTAACTGATTACATTTGAGACTCCTTCCATAAATGTAAAATCTGTCTCCTTACGAAAAAAAACTACACCACATAAGCAGTTATAATAATTACTTTGTCACACAACAGCCCATTTTTATCATTTTATTAGTCTTAGATTATGTGGAGTGTCCACCATAAAAGCCCCTGTGTACATATGAGCTGTTACTATAGAAACAATAGCATATTAGAACGAGCACATTAATATTAACGTTCATACTATAGCCAGAACTACTTGTGCTGTCATACGAAAATAGTGCACACCTTCTGACCAATCAGATTGGTCCATTCAGCCATACTGTGGAATAATTATCTTTAATAGGAGCACTTAAAAAAAAAAAATTCAGCTGTAGTTCAAATCATGGATTGATGTTAATGCACTTGTTACAATATGTTATAATTTTTATAGTAAAAACTCATTCACAGGGACATGTACGACAGACATTCCATGTTATTCAATCATCCACGTAATTATTAGATATAATTTAAGTCTAATAATAAAACGATTAAAAACATGTTGCTGTTCAACAAAGAAAATTTTATAATTCTTCATATGGTGAAGCTTTCTCTAAGAAAACTTTGTGTTTGTTTGTTTGTTTGTTTGTTTACTTATTAAACATTTATGGAAGGGGAGAAGTTGTTGGTTTTAGTATTCCACCATGGAAAATTATTCCAGAGAGAGGACTTTGCAGTTTCTTGGTAACAAGCAGCATTTTTTTTATACCTCCACCATTTGGTGGAATCATTATGTTTTTGGGTGGTCCATCTGTCCGAGATTCTCATTAGCACAATATCTCAAGTAGTTGAATGTTTGTAGGATTTATTTAACTTGCATGTCTCTACTGCTGCCAATAACCAGGCCTCCTTAGAATTTATATCTATTCTGCTATGTTTCCTTATATATATATATATATATATATATATATATATATATATATATATATATATATATATATATATATATATATATATATATATATATATATATATATATATATACTGATTGTAATGTGCTGGACTTAATGCATATATGTCATATTCCATCTCTGTCACATTCTTTCTTTCCATCTACACTCATTCCCTCCATCTATTGGCTTTACATTTTGTTGTAATGTACAGTAATAGCAGAATTAACTGACTGGTGGCTCAGAGAAATGTTCTGAAGTATGAACAAACGAATATTGTGTTCAGTCATGATTTACATTAACAAATTATGTGACAAAATGACTGATAAACCTCAGTGAGTAATTTTACACATTTCCATTTCCACTAGACACATTTATCTTTTGAATGACCATGATCTAAAACACTTAGATTATAAAACAAGACGTGGCTTGGAAAATTATTGTTTTATATTCCTTTCTTTGTTTCTGGGGAATGCCCGGTCAGTCGGAAATATCTATGATGAATGAGGGACGTTGAGAGCCTGAATCTCACTGTTAGATCAGCACTATTCATTCACAGCCACATGCCACTGAAGTCCACTTAAAATAATTGCATACGCCATGTTTCAGATTGAACATTAACTGCAAAATGTAACTATATTTGTGGATGACAAGGCTTGAAGCGATGCTGATTACTGACAATAAATGTCGGAATGAAGCAAATGCTATGAATTAAATTGGGTAGTGAGTGTTATAATGTGAGAGGTATAAAAGAGGAGTACTTGGATAGGCATAAGACTGCTCCCGTGTCAAACTATATGTGTTAAAGACTTTGCCTTAATAGGTTTGACCTTCAGCTGAGTAATGATATGCAAGATGCATGGTGTGTGCTGTATGTACATAGTTCCACTGTCACACTTGCCCAATTACAGTCATTTTCTCAGACACATAGTGTGCTTAGGTGAAGGGCAAAGCAAACACAAAGCACCTGGACAGGAAGGATCAAAGCCAATCAACAGAATACTAATCAGCTGTACGAACGAGTGTTACTCTTAGCCTTGCCCTACACACACACATACAAACGTTTGTTTTTGTGACATTTCAGGACATTGGATTGTATATATTCATGAATGTATGCAACTAATAATATGCAAATAGAGTTTTCTACACCTAATCCTAAATCTAACTCAAAATTTAACCTTCAAAACTACAAAGAAATGTACTTATTGTTGTTGACCTTCCTGGTCATGACAAGGTAGGTTAGCCTTGTTTGTTTGTTGTTGTTGTTGTTGTTTTTAGTGGTGAACCTATATTGCAAAAATGTCGACACTGATATTGCAACATTTTTTGAGAAGTTTCGACACTTACCTGACTTTAATGCAGCTAATAATGATTTTCCATGTTGCAAATGAGGAAGTGTAAATGGTAGTGTTTCAAAATGTTCAGTGAGCTAGCAAACAGTGGCATCAAATACAGATCACAATCATCAGCGTGTCTCTAAATGTACAGACAATTAAAACAAACATCTGTACTTGAGCTTTCACACATTTCCTACAGATGTGCTTCTGAGAAAGCAAGAAAATGTTTTGTACTATTGAGGGATGAGGATGAGCGAATTAATAGGCAGCACATACATCTTCAAAGACTCTAACTACTGGTACACACACAGTGTACACACACCTATATATACACTACGGGTCAAAAGTTTGGAGATACTCGACTGAAATGTTTCTCATGATCTTAAAAGTTTTTTGATCTGAAGGTGTATGATTAAATGTTTGAAATCAGTGTTGTAGACAAAAAATATAATTGTGCCAACATATTAATTTCTTTAATTAGACTAAAACTAACATTTTATTTACAAAAAAAGATTTCTTTAAATGGATGACTTGGAGTGAAATATTCCGAAAAGCAGCTGATAAGTGTCCAGCGTAGGTGTGAACTCATTTAATACTGTTTAAAAAGCATCTCAGGGGAATTCCTCAAGAAATCGGTTGAGAAAAAGCCAAGAATACATTTCTGGAAATTGTAGGCAAAAAGGGCGTCTACTTTGAAGATGCTAAAATGCAAATTATATTGATTTATTTTGGATTTTTTATCACAGCATAATTCCCATAGTTCCATTTGTGTTACTCCAGAGTTTTTAAGACTTTACTATTATTCTAAAATGGGGAGGGGGCTAAAAATTATGACTGTGTCAAAATTATGACAAACTTTTGACTGGTAGTGTGTGTGTGTGTGTGTGTGTGTGTGTGTATATATATATATATATAACCCCACACACACACACACACACACACACACACACACACACACACACACTCTACCGGTATATACACACACACACACACTTTACCTCACTTAACTGCAGGATGAAGAGCTGTGTAGTCATGCTCTACAGCAGGTCCTACACACACTGCTAGCATTTTTCCATATTTATATTTTTCCAAAAGTGTGGAAAAAGGTCCATAGCACTACAAACATTCACAAACATTTTGTAGCCATTGACCCCATTTAACAATAAAATAAATTCTACAGATTCATCATTGAGGATTTACAGTACTTAATTAACAATATTTCGATTCATATTAATATGAGATTATATTTTGAGCCACAGAGCTTTATCTTCCTGAATTGGTGCTTTGACCCCTAAATATAAGAACTTTGATAAGGTGGGTTGTGATTTCCACAACGATGGAGGGGGGTGTGGGGGAGAGCGGGATGGGTGCTCCCATGTGTGCAGAGTTTGCATGTTCTCCACATGCTTTAGAGGTTTCCTCCAGGTACTCTAGTTTCCTTCCCCAGTCCAAAGAGATATGTTGTGTCATTTCAGAATTGTCCATAGTGAGTGAATGTTTGATTGTGTGTGTGATTGTGCCCTGTGATGGGTTGGCACCCCATCCCTCAAGTTCCCAGGAATAGGCTCCAGGCACCCTTACGACCCCGTGTGGATGGATGTAGCAAAAATACTGTAACAAAAATATTATATACCATTCTGACTTTAAGAACAAATGGTATATCGTACTTGAAATAATCTTATCTTTAACTGTTATCAAAATATCCTTTTCTTTTTCTCACTAATGTTGTAGTCACACACACACATGTGGACTTGTTTTTGTCTAGTCAAAGTAAGATCTCCCAGACAGAAATTTTGCTTGCACATAATAGGTGGCTATTTCTCTAATGTTCCGAATGTTTTTTTTTTGTTGTTTGTTTGTTTGTTTTTTTCTTCTCTCTGCCCAAGTTCCTTAGTTAAATTTTCTTGTTGACTTGTTAGCTTGCCAATCTTGCCAAGCTTGTACTGGAGATACAGCTGATTAAACTCATCAGCAAATAATAATGCTTGCCGTATTGCCTGCTTGTTAGAGTATTAAAAAAATGTCAGCTTGTTAGAGAATAATAAAGACTTGTCAGCATGTTAGAGAATGAATAACAATCATAGTCCAATGTATGGGAACAACTGTAGACTCTATTATATATCTACATGCTCTTCTTTCAAATCATTGTCCCTCAGAGAACTTCAGTTAGATTAGTAAATATAAGTGAGACAGTTCAATATATGTTTTATGTCATTGACCTAATATGGATTTTTATATTTATATATATATATATATATATATATATATATATATATATATATATATATATATATATATATATATATATATATATATATACTTCAATAGATGCATTTGTCACATTAACCCTGACAATGGAAACAAAGTGAAGAAAAACATTTACAAGAAGCAGCAATGAAGCTAAATGTTCTTTCTCATTGCAAAGTTGGCAGACTTGGATAGAGAGGAGAGTAACATTAGCAGTATAATCTAGAGGTGTGCATTGGGATGCAATAAGAAAAGTTGTGGAAGCGGGCATGAGATAAGAAGTACACGGGAGAAAGAAACTCCATGTTCATTAACATGGGAGCATATTGGAAATGGTGGATTACTCATGCATACCTCATTTACCGCATTCATTGTTTCATCTTTAATTAAATTGCTTTATCCTAGACAAATTACAAATTAGTTTATATTCTGGGAAATTAAAGTAAATACATTTGTTAGAAAATATCACAGGTGGGTACACACACTGCAGGACCAGGAAGGATTATTGAGAATTCTGGGAGAAACTGGTTTTGTTTTGGTTCATATATGTTTTATTTGACTATGAGTTATATTTTTATGATTACATGTATTTATTATATACTATGATTTACAATGTAGTATTAGAAGTCACTATAAGCATGTAGTTCTAGAACACTTGTGTCTGTTTCAAATCTAAAGAGTAAATCTAAACATATTCTTTTCTCAAGTCTGCTGTCTTTACTTTTTTTTTACTATTTATTTATTTATTTGTTTGTTTGTTTGTTTGTTTGCTTATTGAATTGTAAAATTACAAAATAAAGTTCACAAAATTGCAGTTAAGACCTTAAAATTTATATTAATAAACATAATGTAATACTGAATATTCATTATATTTATATAATATACTAATGTGTTTCCTTGAGGGTTTAATTACTGTAACATAGAGGTTTTTGCTCTTTTATTATAATAATAAATACAATAAAAATGACAATAAAGAAACATTATTACAAATGCAAATTACTGTTCAATAAACCCCCTGTGGATCTAGTGAACATATAATGCCAACACTGACAATAGTAGAAATATTAAATAGTCCTCGCGAGAGACAAGCCTGTGGTCAGTTAATCAGTCAAGTCCGAGATCACAGAAGAAATTTTAATGACACACAGTCCTGTGGAGATTGGCAAGATCCAGAAGTTTTGCCCATATAGCACCATAGAAACTGGCAGATCGACACAAAATCAGCTAGTCAAAACCTTAACTCTGAAGTTGATAATCAAAGATTCATGTACTGTGGATGGAAATCCAATGCACAGTTTAAAAATGCATTTGCTCAGGATTTATACTGCTGAGTGATAAGAAATGTCAGTTTCTCAACCTTTACCTGTTCAGAAGTCGCTGAGTGGCTGGTTTCACTCAGCGATATCCTAAGTTGCATTTCCACTTCAGTCCACCTCCTGTGATTATTCCTTTATGATGACCTAAAGTATATTAATAACATATCCAGGTCTTGCAGTCTAAAAATACCATAGGTATATTGTTTTTTTCTTTGTGGTTGGTCCAACTCTCTATAAAACAAAAAAGGCATTAAGAAATAAGTTTACTTTTAATAGTGTTAAAGGGGGTTCTTTTTTAATGAACACAAGAAACAGACTGTTTGATTTCAACTGCACTTAGGCATCTCGGTTGGGCCATAGACCGATTGCAAATAAAATCTGCCCGGTGAAAAAGGCAGTGTATGTGATTTCCATCCATCCATCCATTTTCTATACTGCTTATCCTTCAAGGTCGCAGGAACCTTGAGCCTATCCCAGGGAGCATCGGGCACAGGGTGTGGTACAACCTGGACAGGGTACCAATCCATCACAGGGCACAATCCATGTATCTGATTTGAAACAGAAAAAAAAAGGAATTCCGTTCCAGTGCCAGGCAGATCATATAGGTCATTTGTAACACTAATATATCTTTGTAAGTTTGAACCTATCAAAAACAAGGGGGGTGAGAGATGGTTGATGAGGCAAGACACAAATGCATAAACTCATCATGTTCTTCATTAGGGAGAATCCAACAATCATAACCATAATCCATAGCTTGGGTTAATAGAGAAGAAGGCAGCAATAAACCTTCCTTGGTGAGGGGCAAAATCAGTAAATAAGAAGCAGAAAGCAGGAAGGTTCATAAATACATAATACTCTCATTTATACTATATAAATTAGTTTATCATTTCCTTGATTTATTTTTCCACATTTCATTTACACCACGGAAAGTGTCACCAGATCACTGATATACTAGAAATAATAGATCATCCAGGTACCTTTGGGATACTCATTTCAACATACTAACATTTGGGACATACTAATTCTCATCTCAGATACTATTTAGTATGGATAGTATGCCAATTGGGAGGGAGGGATAGACATACCAGTGAGACACACAATCAAGAGCTAAAACAAAACAGGCCAATCCAAGGAAGATGAATACCACATCCAAGGACGACAGCAAGCTACAGTATGTGCATTCTCTTTTTGTCCAGTGATGTTAATTTTCGACTGCCTAGTATTATCCTCACTTGTCCTCTGGGACCCCATGCACATCTTGATGGGGTGATGATTACATCCTGTAACTGACAGCAAATATGAAGAGTTGCTAAGCTCCAATTACATATAAATATCACAGTACATGAGATAATTCTGTCAGTGGCCGATGTGGAATTGTAGGAAAATGTCTTTTGGGTGTTATTGTGTTCTACCAAACTGCCTTGTGAAAAATCAGTTTTGTGCTGACATCTGGATTCTTGGAGCAATTAAAGCACCTTTGACGACTTTGATAGCAAGCAAATGAAAAGCACGTCTTCAATAAAATGGCAACAACACTTTTGGCAGTCCCTGCTAACCACAAGGGTAAACCTGACGGCTTTAACATGGAGGAACCACAGAAGATCTTAGTGTTGCAGATGGCTTGAAAATCAAAAGCTACTCTGAGACAAAGGGGTGACGGCACCTTTGGCAACCCCTGATGATCACAAGGCTGAAAACTGTAGGGGGTTTACTTCTAAAGGGTGCTGTAGTGCTGAATCACAACATTATAATTTCTTATTCCCACTTTATCTCTAAGCAATTACAATATTTATAAGAGAGGGCTAAAAAAGCATTAACTCAAGCTCTTTATTGCCTTCTTTTCTTAAGAGGTTTATTTTAAGGAAAGTGCTAGAGTACTTATGCAATACAATGCCAGAATAAATATGAGGTATCAGGGTTTGTTGAAGGATGTCCACAGAAGTTGGGATTATTGCCCTTTGCAAAGAACACTGGCCTTTGCAAGAAATGACCAAAACACAGAAAAGTGTCTAAGATGGTTATCAGGGATGTTTGTACTACCACATTCTGTGACACATGTCTAATAATGCATTACAACTCACTCTCACTTTAAAGCATTAATCGATTTTACCTCAGCATGACTCAACTGGTGTCTGACCAAAATGCTGAATGTAGCCAGAACATCTCAAACTGCCACATTAGCAAACTGTGGTACGTATGCAAATCTCTCAAAGTTCTAAGAAAAAGTTTGGCAACCACAAATCATTCTTAACTTGCAAACAAATGATTACCCATACCCTATTTTCTCCATGATATTGTTTAGGGCAAGACATTACATTAATTTTGTACATCTATAATTATTGGGCACACATGACACGTGGTTAGCATGTTCGTCTCACACCTCCAGTGTTTTGGGTTCGATTCCCACCACTGCCCTGTGTGTGTGGAGTTTGCATGTTCTCCCTGTGGTTCAACCAGAGCCCCAAACTCCTCACATGGGCGAGAACAACCTCTTGATGTTAAATCGCCTGGATCATGCTAGAATTATCCAGTCATCTAGGTAGTTTAGCACACAAATGCCCTGGAGTCGCAAAGGAGCCAGCACAGCATCCATGCACTTTGTGCTGGTGCGAGGAGATAAAGCTAGCCAAAAGGAAAAACCGATATTGATACCCGTTGCCCCCAAATGCAAACCTCAGGAACTTCCTGTGACTGGGCAATGGAATATATGTCTTTTTTAGATCTATCATCACAAACCAACCCTCAAACTGAGTCTGTGGAACAATACGTTTCAGCATCAACATCCGGAATCTGTACGTCCGAAGAGTATGTTTCAGATGACGCAGATCTAAAAAGACATACCCCGTCTTTTCTGTGGACCAGGAAATAATGGCTGTAAAATTTCCCTCCCTCAAAGAAGAGGTACATGTTCTATGGTCCCTTTGTCCAAGAGAGAGCTACGTCCTAGGCTAAGGACAAATTCTGCATTGTGCTGACTACTGTGGTAAGCATGCCTCTGAAACGGGGGGGTTCGAGCTATGAACTGGACCCGGTACCCTTTTCTATGGAAGATAGAACCCATGGAGACACATTTGGCAGTAGTTTCCATGCTGCCAGATCACCTTTAGTGATGTTAACTTTCCACATTTTGTTGGAGGGATAGCATCAGACTTTATCAGTCAAAGTAGCTGTAGTCCACACCTCCAATGTCATTTTCTTAACAAGACTCCAGGTGTGCTAAAACATGACTCCAATTAGCTTTTGAGGTCATTAAATCAAGGGTTCACATACTTTTTCCACAAGTACTATGAAGTTTTTTTGGTTGTTCTCAATAAAGACATGAGGGATCAGAATTTTTTGTGTGTGTTATTATTTTAGACACATTATATTTGTCAATACCTTTGACTTAGATGAAGATCAGATCACATTCTATGACAAATTTATGCAGAAAACCATGAAATTCCAAAAGGTTCACATACTTTTTCTTGCCATTGTGTGTGTGTGTGTGTGTGTGTAAAGAAGTTGTCTCTTGTGTGGTATGATGATAAAACTGCAGTTTGTAATCTCTGTAATCTCTGCACTGCTAAAATTTTACACTGGAAGTGAGCAGCAGTTAAATGGGAGTTTTGGCGTGGAGTCAAAATTTTTTTGTCACGCTATTCACGGTGCTCATGCTGAATTTAAACCCCAGTACAGAAAGTACCTTAAAAGTACCTTTAAGTACCTTAAAAGAAGGCATAAAAGGCAGAACTATCGGTATTGGCCGCTATCACTCTGAATAATCGTTTATCAGTATCGACTGAGAAATTTTGCATCGGTGCATGTCTGATTTTAAATATATATATATATATATATATATATATATATATATATATATATATATATATATATATATATATATATATATATATATATGTATGTATACATTCATACATACACACACACACACACACACACACACACACACACACACACACACACACACATAGTGCCTTAAAATAAATATGATGATATGATGATGTCACCTGCAGCAACCCACTTACCATCAATGGGTGTGAAATCAGATTGATATAAGGTCTCAATAAGCAGAAAAAAACAATGCCTATTACATCGAATGAGTCAACAGCGTCTGCAGTCATGAAACCGTGGATGAAGCAACATCAAAGTGTTGGCTGAAGCACATGTTCTCTGCATGTTGTCATAACAAATTGATAATTCATGGTGCCTTCTTTGTATCACGTTGATGAGCTTGAAGTTCACGAGTGGGATACCGAGGCAAGGCTGTGCATGCCTCTCACTCATTCTTTCGCCTCTGCTTTGGCTTGCACTTTCGAAGGCTTAATTATCTGCCCACTCAAGTCACTCCAAGTTATCACCACAGAACACAGATAGTTACATATGCTTTCATTTGGTCAGTGTGAATTTTGAGCTTGGAAATTGTTTCCAAAGAAAATTGTTCATTTATTTTCTGGATGAGTTTCTTATTTTATGTGCATTATATTGCCAATGCCAATCTAACCTCCAAGTATTGTTATTACATTTGATGTAGACTCCAGAAGGTTTGATTTAAGATCAAAAAATGGATATTACACAGAATTACAGCATGTAGTCTTGTTTCTGGGTTTCTCAGCATATGAATTTACTCATTTTGGAATAACAGTCCTTTTTTATGCTCTTAATCTGAAGTCAGAAATTCCTCACTATAACCAAAGTTGATTGTACAACGATAATAATATCAATAGGATGTACGTTCATTGAATTTAGTTAGGCTGAATTAATTTAACAAATTAATTCTAACAATAAGGATTTAGTCACATTGTCTTCCAACATCTGAGACTCTGTGAATGAAGTCAAATCAAATTACTTCACAAAGCACATACAGCACAACTTTGTATGTGATTTAGCTTTACATGAACTAATTCAATTATTACACTGTGGCTTTTCACAATAATAAAACAATCCATTTGTATTCTCAGGCCCTGAAGACAGCCTCTGTTCTTGTCATTCTGTTTTTATTTGGTTTGTTCAGTGATTTTATGTAGAGGAGTTGACTGCGGTGACAGGTGGAGGAAATGGATCTCTTTGTTATGTGTGGGTAAGCCTGAATGCCTGATTGATTTTCTGTATCGATGTCAAAACTCCATCTTATCTATCATGCCAGCTGTGTGATTGTCAGCTTTATACCACAGCGCTGTTAAATCCTCGAATCTGATTGGTCGGTAGGTGGTGTAAAGTAGCGGAAAGTAGCGCTGGCTGTAATTCAAGCTAGAGATTTCTATGAAAACACTCATTTTAATATGTTATCATTTTTATAGTAATGACAAACTGCATTTTTTAAATAAGTTCAGGAGAAAGCAAGGGAACAGCTGTTTATAGCCACTATAACGTAAGTGATAACAGGAACATGTTCATGGATTTTCCAAATAATTAACTATAAACAGATTATGATGTGTGGAGAAGTATGAAATGTTCTTTAATAGATCAAAATTATAATTATTGGTAAATTGCTGTGGTATAAGAGGAGCAAAACAGCTTTTAGGAATGTATTGTTTAAGTAAATAATTGACTTCGGGGTGTTAACAGGAACCACCTTGTCATTAATTATTTTCCTATAATAGTACAACCCTAAGTGTTTATTCCGTACTTAAGTCAGACCTAATTGTCCATAACTCCACCATGGTGGAGCATCTCGATAAGGGGGAAAAAAAAGAAAATGTGAAAAGAATTGAAAAGAACATGCTATGTTTTTCTATATTTATTTTCCCGAGGTGTTGCTAAAGTCAATCATTTGGGGCTTAAACATTGAAAGTTATAATTAAGCACAAGCCCAGACTCCCTAAGCCAAGCAGTTCCCCTTTATGTGATGCTGTTGAGATGCAAATTTATGGTATGCAAATGATTGTGAGTACAAGGGTATAGAAATTAACATTTGGGCAAAATGCCAACCTGAAGAAAACATCCATTCATCCATCCATCCATTCATGTGTTATACTGCTTATCTTATAAAGGGTTGTTGGGAGCCTGGAGCCCATCCCAGGGAACTCGGGGGACACCCTGGACAGGGTGCAAACCCACCACAAGGCACAATCTCACACACACTTACACATTATGGACAATTATGGAAATGTCATTCAGCACATGCCTTTGGACTGGGGAGGAAACCAGAGTACCTGGAGGAAACCCCTGAAGCACGGGGAGAACAAACGTACAAACTCATATTTGTGTTCTTCAAAAGATGATTAGAAAAAGTGTTAGTATTACTATTGCTAATTTCTAACCATTGTCTCAATGACACATCCGCACACTGTATTATGAAATTTATGAAGGGAGTCATTAGCTTTAATCATGATAAATAAAAAAGTAAAAATTAAAAATTTTAAAATTTAAAAAGATCATAAATACCAGCTCTTCTACTACTTTTATATGCATTGCTTCTGTCAGATTTTGCTGCGTGCGTGCTTGTCAGAGAGACTGTCAAAGCCCTAATTTAACATATGTAATGTCTCAAGCACCCACACATTATTTGTTACATAACTGAATGTGTTAATAAGGAAAACCTAGTCTGGGTTTACCTAGGTCTTCTTCAAATCGAGTGATCTTAAATGCTTGTTGGAGAATGTTCTCCATGGGAGAGTATAAATCCTAGAAACTTCCCTAATGTCTACAGATTTTTATGATCTTATTGTAGTGTTTATGTTGGCAGTTGTATTTTATAACTTCTAATCTGTTGCCATTTTACTCCATCTTTTCTATTTTTCTTCTTTTCTAGTTTCTTTTTTGTCTGACTCCTGTTTTGGCACTGCCCTGAACACTCACAGCGATCATTATCGTCACTTCAGTGTAGTTAGTTATTCTGTGTCTTGTTCTGCTGTCATCCCAAGCTGTGTATATATACCCCCTGGTGTGTAGCATGGCATTGTAAAGTGGTGCATGTGTCCTGGTGTAACATTTCGCTTAATTCCATGTGTAGTTTAGTGCCTTTCTGATTCTAATTGTTTTTGAGACAATTTCTAGTATATATTTTTGACAGTTCCCTGCCCACAGATATGATTATAAATTATAATTCTCAAATAAACCCTAACAGTGTTCAGTAGAACAATCAGCACCTCTATTAGATTTAAAACTCATTAGGCTAAATGTAGCTAGTTTCATTTTCTTAATGAGCAAATCAAATGTCATTAGACCCAAACTTCAGGCACAAAAGAAGTCAGAATACACAGAAACTGTCAGTAGAGAAAGAGTGAGAGAACAGCAGTAACAAATTGGCTGATTGTATAGGCAGAAAAAAATACTCAGGATTGATGGAGATTTAGCTTTTTTTCCCAAGGCATTTATTTGTTCTCTAATTTGGTGATATATACTGACTCATAGATGATATTTAGCCAATTTATCCTTGTTATGACGTTGTTTAGCTAGAGAACTTAACAGAGCCAGATAGTCACTGACAGGGGATTTTGGTGAGTTTCTCCACATTTTTTGCTCTTTGAAATTTTTTATATCAGATAAAAGTGAGTGATTCAAGCCCTCTACTTCCCTTATCTGTGTATTTTTATGCTCTGGTGTAGTTTTATCTAGCATGCTAACATTATCTGGCTTTAAGACAGGATAGAGAACAAACTACACTGATTAGATAACAAACACAGTCAAAACAAACAAACAAAAACAAATAAAGAACCAGGAGTTATGGTATGTTCAAGCCATGTCAGAAAGATGTATGTAACGATAAAATTTACAGAGGCTTCATAGACTGATTAAAAACATAAAAAACCAAAACACACCTGATGCGCATTTTTTGTTATAAAAGCTTGCTGTATTTTTATAGTTAATTAAGAGAAGGTATGCCACCATCTTGCTCCTACCAAAATGACTTGAATGCACCTGACATCTTAATTACAACTTCCCAACTCGTAAATATGTACTTCCCAGGAGGACTTGCACAGATATGCACAGATATTATGTTCTCTACATTAGATTTTATCTAGCCATCTAGCTTCAGTTAGCAGGCTTAGTTGTTTATCAACCCAGATGCACAAGACCCTGTATTCAGCCTGTGGTCTGGCCACATTGGTGTACATAATAAAGTCATAACACATGTAATACTGCAAAAATATTTGGAATGCATACTTCTATACTAAAGAGTATGTCTCCACACCATTTAGTGTTGATACTATTTAAGCATATTAGTTTGCATTATGCTGTTCAGGCTTGAATTCTATCTTCCGTGAGATGGAGGACAGCCTACGAAATTTTTCGAAACAAAAATCTTACACCCGACAGCATTCATTTGTAGTTAATTCTGCATTCATAGAGCATTTAACTAATATATTCCAAGTGATTCAGCTGTGAAACGTTGCCAGTTGAATGAATTTAATCATCAAGATGGCATGCTGGCCATCGAAAAAGATCACATCTAAAATAGGCAGCCTATAAAATCTCGGCCTCTCAAATCACGTATGCAACTGGCTAATTTCAAAATCCCCCTGTTTAATTTCTGTTTAATGGAATGCACTGCACTTCATTTTATTACTGTGTAAATTAGACTCTGTTAGCTGCGCAGCCCTTGGAGAGTAAAGGTAACCTGAAGCTATTTGCTCTTGCTCTCCAGAGTGAAACACCTTAAAGTGCATTAAAAGCAGGCAGGCACTGAGGCAGCTCGCCCTGCAGAACAACCTATCCGGTTTATTAAAATGCAGGAGGAGCTGCATATTGCTGGACCTCGGAGATACATAAATCATCTGTTAAACAAACAGGCCCTATAGTAGCTTTCTATCTGCATCTCTCTCTCTTTCTCTCGCTCTTGATCTCTCTCTCTCTCTCTCTCTCTCTCTCTCTCTCTCTCTCTCTCTCTCTCTCTCTCGCTCGCTCGCTCACTCACTCTTGCTCTTTCTCCCTCTCTCTCACTTACACATACATTTAAATTCTGGTTCAAATATACCAACCTCGACACTTACAAAGCTTATTCCACTTGAAAAAATATAGGCACGGTACGAGAGAGCGATCACATGCATATGCAATATAAAAGAGTCCTACAGACAGGAACCTCTTTCTTTCTCTCATTCGTTCAATCTTTTTCTCTCGTTCTCTCTCACACAGAGTGAACGGACCAGGACAAATGATATGACTACCTATAAGCTGGACCCCAGCTGTGGTTGGACGTGCCTTTGAAGTGGAGAGCTTGTGGAGTCCTGCTGCTTCGGCTCTGCCCACGTCCTGGAGAAACCATCAGGGAACTTTACGGCGTGGGCAGCCGCGAAAACATTTTTCAGCAGTCTGGCCGAGCTCAGCAGAAATGAACCCCTACTGAGGAGAAATTTTCTTTGGGAAAATGGCTGATCCAGGCTGCATTAGCCACAGACCCGGAGAGTTGTCAGTTCTAGATGGCACAGTATGTATAAGAAACAGAAAATGGAGCTCCTTGTTCTTACTATGGCTTGAGGATTATTGTGTTGTTTGCTAAAGTGGAAGCATAAAACGTGACAATGAAGGAAGACATGTAGGACAGAAATCATGCTGACTTTCAGCATTCGTTGCAACATTCAGGCTAAATGAGGCAATTTGTATCTTTACAATGCTCTCTGCTAGAGGAAATACTGAGGCAGCTGTGGTGAACCTAGCAATACCTCTTAGAGCTGTGAAAATAACAAATCACAAAAAGGATTCATTTTAGAGTTAAAATGTCTTCCCAGCCCTTAACCAGACAAATGGATACCATAGCATGTCACTCAGTGCTGTTGGAATTGGACTCCCATAGAGTGGAGTGTATTTCCTTAGTCCTGAATATTAGCGCTGATTTCAGTGACTGAGCAACTCTTCATGAGTGTGACATAAGCTACTTAGAGCTCATGAGCTGTGAGCAACTGAGAGGTAAAAAAAAAAAATTGTCATTTTCATTTCTATCAGACTTTTGGGTAGCATTTTATTTTACAGTACTGTAAGTAGTTAGTGTATTAGTAGGTAATTGGAAGTTATTTCTGGTACATATTGGATTTTAATGTACGTAATAACTTTTGGAAAATAACCAGTTCTGTACTGTAGCACTTAGTGCCACAATGTAATATTAATAAAGGTAAAGCTAATAAAGTAGCAGCTACAAATAATATTTTCTGAAAACTTTGAAAGTTGACTATGTCAATACTAATGTGGGGAAAAAACATGCACCACATTTAAGTTAACATAGTTACTTATTAAACATTGTTACATATTGTACAGCTCCTCCGGTGTCTAAAGGAAAAACCTAAATGCTGCCCTACTGTTCAATCAGTAGCTTTTTTCACATATAAAATTACAACGAATATTTATATTAGTATTGTTTTTTTAACCAAATCTTTTCATTGTTATTTGTTCATTGTCATTTGTATTTTCTTGATCAATTTGATGAAAAAAAACTGTCCTTCAGGACCAATGTGGAGGTTAAATCCCTGCACCTATAGTTCATGTGAATGGCAAGTTTCACTCAGGTGTGATACCATCTCCATTGATGGAGATTAAATAATTTCTTCAGTCCTCTTTATATTAAATGAACTATCACTATGGTAAATCACACTGAAAGACAAGCATAGACACTTACTAGCTATAGACTATTGTTGTTGTGTTTAACTCTACTATACTCTTATCAGAAGTAACTCCATAATATTCTGTCATATACAGTGGTGCTTGAAAGTTTGTAAACCGATTTAGAATTTTCTATATATCTGCATAAATATGACCTAAAACATCATCCAATGTTCATCATCATTCACAAGTCCTAATAAAGATATCACATGCCCTAGATAAATAGAACCCAATTAAACAAATGAGACAAAAATATTAAACTTGGTCATTTATTTATTCAGGAAAATGATCCAATATTACATTTCTGTTAGGGGTGAAAGTATGTGAACATTTGCTTTCAGTATCTGGTGTGACCCCCTTGTGCAGCCGTAACTGTAACTAAACGTTTTGAGTAAATGATGATGTGTTAGGTCGTATTTATGCAGAAATCTAGAACATTTTACAAAGATTTACAGGGTCTAAAGGGTTTACAAACTTTCAAGCACCACTGTACCTAGCTAGTTAGCTGACTTTGCTTAACCAGAAGAATATTTGCTAGCTAAATCAATCATCTTCATATAATAGTCCTATGTGAATAAATTTCATGAAATAAATGTTTTTGTCAGTAGGCTGTTGCTAAATACACTTAAGACACATTTGCAGACAAATATGTAATAATGCTTATAAACTTATAAAACCGTGTATCTGGTATTTTTCACATTAGTTTATATGTATTTACTTAAATAGTGGAAGCATAAGGTACTATATACTATGTGTATCCAACAGGTAAGTTATGTATGTTACGCCACCGCCGACAGATGGCTCTCTGGCACGGAATTAACCTGAACTAACCTGAAATAACCCGAGCTAAACGGAATCTACCCACGCGAATTGGGACTGGACTAAGAGAGACAAAGCTAAAGAGTTGCAGCAAAGCAACACCAAGCCAAGCAAGATGTGTGTTTATGCCATGCCATAGTTGAATGTTCATGTCATGCCATAGTTGAGTGTTTATGCCAAGCCATAGTTGAGTATCCATGCCATGCCATGGTTGAGTGTTTATGCCATGCCATAGGTGAGTATCCATGCCATGCCATAGTTGAGTGTTTATGCCATGCCATAGTTGAGTATCCATGCCATGCCATGGTTGACTGTTTATGCCATGCCATAGTTGAATGTTTATGCCATGCCATAGGTGAGTATCCATGCCATGCCATAGTTGAGTGTTCATGCAATGCCATAGTTGAATGTTCATAACATGCCATAGTTGAGTATTCATGCCATGCCATAGTTGAGTGTTTATGCCATGCCATAGTTGAGTGTTCATGTCGTGCCATTGTTGAGTGTTCATACCATGCCATTGTTGTGCGTTCATGTCAAGCCATAGTTAAGTGTTCCTGCCATGCCTCAGTTAAGGGTGTTCATACCATGCCTAAGTTAGATGGGGGTTTCCTACCTTAATTTAAGGAACGTTCATGTCTTAGTTGAAGGAGGGTTCATATCTTGGATTAAAGAACGTCATGTATTAGTTTAAGGAGTGTTCAGGCCTTAGTTCAATTAGTGTTTCCGTTCCATGTCCTCTGTTTGAGTATCAAATAAAGACTTCCCTCCTGCGCTTACTTCCTGTCCAAGTCTGGTTACATAACAATGTAACAGACATTACTTATAATTACTGCAATCTAGGACCTCGAATCAATAATATGCTGGATGACTTTAACGTTTTTTTTTTTTGTTTTTTTTTAAATTAGCAGTCAGTATGTGCTACTTCTGAATGACCTTGAAAGAAAACCAGCAAGACTATTCATCCACTGACCGCTCAAACACATAGTGAGCTGACCGAGCATAAACTATATTCGTAATGCAAGAAGTACCCAAGAGCCATATCTACTTTATGAAATGAGTGTAGAGGCGTATCAAACAAAGAAATTAAAAAGGACAGAACAATCCCCAAGACCCATTCAGCAACGCCTTGATTCCATCTGTCAGCTACAGAATAATACTCCAGTTGGGATTGAAATAAAAACCTTCTCTCTCTCTCTCTCTCTCTCTCTCTCTCTCTCTCTCTCTCTCTCTCTCTCTCTCTCTCTCTCTCTGTCTCTCTCTTCATCGGTCTTGCTCTCTCTCATGCACATTGGGAGAAGTTGAGAGAAAAGAGAACATCAGGCCAATCACCACTTAGCACTTTCTCCCTTGTCTCATGCTGTGGCACCAAACTCTGCAGCCCTCTCATGTTTCCAACAAGCTGCTAAACACAGTCCCAGTCCTCCCACAGAGATCCCACATGAACAAGCCTAGGAATGCTACAGCACAATCAAATCAGCTCAAGGATAATGAGCTAGTTTTAATTAGTATCTCCATGGATTGGATTATAACTAATTCTCACTGCATACTCTTTCTCCAACACCCCTCCATTATCCGATGCTTATGGAGCAATTTATGTTTATTGTCTTGTCTTATGAGTCTGTCATATTAGAAAATAAAGAAGACGGCACAAAAACTGGGAGGTTTTGTTAAATTTTCAACGGATGAGTTATGTTGAAATATGATCTGTCAAGCACAAACAAAGCACAGACCATAAAGGTTCAAATGACTTACCGGTTTTTGTCTTTAATGAGTTCCTTGATGTGCTTTTAACATTATTTTTATTCCAACACTTAAAAATGTGCACAAGTATTCCTAGCTGTTACAATTATTCATTTTCAAGGGAAAGAAAATCTATATATTTTTGGCCTCGTCTCTCAAAAAAAGCCTTACACTCTCTCCCCTGGGATCAGTGCATTTCACATTTTCCTGCTAGATAATGATCTTTACCCTTCCCATTGCAGATAATTTATTCCACTGGGCTGGGCATTAATAACGGCTTCAATGAGTCACCTGAAGCTGAGAATGAACTGGCCCATAAACGCATGGGCCACCAGACTGTCAAAAACCAGCTAGTCCACATTAATATATAACCATGGCCCGCCTCAGTCAACACATTTCCCTATCTTATTAATTAGGGCAATTAAGGTAAGGGAAATATTTATATAAATGGCTTCACTGTCCATAGCATCGGTTGATGTCTACACCATTAATCAGACTATTGCTCTTTGTGTGGAGAGCGGCACTGAGAGAGCTCGAGCATAGGTTGTGTTAATGAATGAATGTGTCTTGCCTGCACTTAGTGTAATGAAAGCACCTCTTTACTCATGATCTGAAACAAGTACCACTAATGACTGTGCAGGCTTCAATCATATCATATTTGTGCCATGACTTTACAACTAATTACTTATTTGCATTCATTCACAAACATTTTTGCAATTTTTCAAAAACAGATGTTCACTGGGTACACTACAGTCAACTCCAGAATGACTGGCAGCTTTGGTGTAAATTAGAAGAAATGAATAAACATTCATTTAGTCATTCATCATTTTCAGTAAGCACTTTATCCTGGCCATGGTTGCAGTGGATCCAGAGCTTATTCTAGGAACAGTGGGCATGAGTTGGGAATACACCCTAAAATTGACACTAGTCTATTGCTGTGTACCGGAGAACCCAGAAGAAATCTTTGTGGGCACGGGGAGAAGATGTGCAGAAACTCCACACAGACAGTAACCAGAGCTCAGGAAAGAATCAGGAACCCTGGAGCTGTGAGGTAGCAACACTACCCACTACTCCACTGTGCTGCCCATGAATAAACATGCTAAAATGAATAATAATTAATTAGTGATATTTTGGATTAAATGATGATTTAACAGCACTGAGAACTCTTCCTGTTATATCTAACTTTCTTGAATACTTACAAAGGAAACTCGTAAGACTCGTACTTCCTCCACCCTGTGTGCATGGAGTTTGCATGTCTTCCTCGTCGGGTTTCCTCTCGATACTCCAGTTTCCTCCCACGGTCCAAAGACATGCAGTGTAGGCTGATTGACATTTCCAAATTATCCGTAGTGTGTGAATGAGTACGTGAATATGTGTGCGATTGTGCCTTGTGATGGGTTGGCACCCTGTCTAAGGTGTCCCCTGAATTGTGCCCCGAGTCTCGTGGGATAGGCTCCAGGCTCCCCACAACCCTGTGTAGGATAAGGGTTTATGATTCTGACCCATCACAATCAAGAATTCAACAGTGTAATATTTACTTCAAATATGTATTTTGAATATATATTGTTTATTGCAGCAGAACTTATTTCACATGAAGCAGTTTTACATTCTGCAGCCAGATTTGATTCCGTCTCACTTACTTGAGCACATTCTATATGTATGTCACGCTGTTATGTTAGCTCTCATTTCATTTGTACTAAAGCTTAAAATGAAAATGAAATAAAAAATTGATGTCTCAGACTCAGCTTTCATCTGCTACTGGAGGTTATTCCTGGTTATTCGTACTACCGGTTATTCCTTTTAATTATTCCATTAAAGATTCATTTCTGTGGTTGTGTAAGAGACTCTGTGGAGTGGAGTCTATAGTTTGAGACAGAAACAGTTTGTTCTTGTAATACAAAGATTTACACACACACACACACACACACACACACACACACACACACACACACACACACAAATGCAGTTAATTAATTCTATGCCTACATCTAACTCTAACCCATACATTAACTTCCATAAAAGAAACCTTTTGGCTCGTTCAGTTCAGCTTTTAAATAAAAGTGTTTTTGTTTGTTTAGTTGAATGTTCTTTTTAAAGCAGCTTTATACCAGCCAAATAATCCCTCAAGGTAAAAAATGTCAGATATCCCTTTCCTTTCGAGGACATTTGGTCCTCATCAAGATCTTTTTAAAAATAGCCCCCACCCCTCCACACGCATGCACGCACACACACACATTCTCACTCTCTCCTCTCTCGCTCTCTCTCTCTCTCTCTCTCTCTCTACTCTCACACACACACACACACACACACACACACACACACACACACACACACACATACACACACACGCACACATGCACAATTTTCTAATAAATGGTTTGGATGAGAAACATCTACCTTGACCTTTCCTTGCTCTCTATGAGAATGATCCTGAAGCTCATTAAATATATGACATTTTTTTCTGCAATAAAGTGTGTACATATTGTCACAGTTTTTGAAACTCAAATTTGCTAAGGGCATGTGTTTCAACTAAATTATCTAAAATATTTGCAGGTCAAATAGGAAAGCAAGAATGAAATGATGATCTTGACTTGCTAAGCACCTATAGAAGAAAAAATAAGAAAGTGAAAGCATGAGCTCCTCTGCTGCCCCTCTCAGGAGACTGTTGCTAACTGCAAGTTAACCCCCCTCCACACACACACACACACACACACACACACACACACACACACACCGCCCTCGCGCCCGCTCTCTCTCTCTCTCTCTCTCTCTCTCTCTCTCTCTCTCTCTCTCTCTCTCTCTCTCTCTCTCGCTCTCTTTCTCTCTCTCCAAAAAGACATTGAAGCACAAAGACACTGAGACATGGACAGTGATTTTAATACTTGCTCTTGGATGTAAGCTGATGTTCTCAGATAACAGAATCTGATACATCTCAGTAAGCTACAAATCCTCAGTGTTGACCTTGCGCTGACCTCATCAGCCTTCACACTCCTGTACACAAAAGACCACATGCATGAATAAGAAGTATAGACAGTCATTTATATCAGTGATCTTCTGCACCTATACCAAAATTGTACGCAATTCCGCAGGATTGTCGTGACCACCATGGTTTGGACCTCTGTTGCTTCCCACACATTTCGCTGCACCTATTTCTGACCCTTTTTGTTTCTCCTTATTTCGTCATTTGTTTTCCTGCTTTGTTAACCCTTGTTCTCTCTGTTGATTATTTACACCGTTATTTGGTTCTCACTTACTTATATGGTCATTGCTTCCTGCTACTGTTGAAACTGTTTCTGATGATTGGATTGTGTTTAGCTTGAGCTTATCGGCTGTGTTTAAAAAGGGATGCTATTCTTCCTACTTATATTAAAGCAAAAACAATATATAGTACACAATATGTGAACAAGGCAAATATTAACAGTAAAACAGCAACACAAAAAAATTAAACTAAAAACAATAAGCAAAAAACCTCAATGTTTACCACAACACAATCACAGGTCAAAACTAAAATAAATTCAAATAAAATGGGATTTAAATAAATAAATCAAAAGGGAAGAAAGAACCATTGTGCAGAGAGCAACATTTGCAGCTGCTATTAGTTTAGAACGCTTTCTATGAAGGCCACATGCATAATGACCTACATGCACATTCATAATATGTTATAGTGCACTCATAAAACATTATACATATTGTTAAAATTATTTATATAAAAAAATATATATACAGTTTATATTAATGGTTATAATTGATTATAAACTGTTAACAGAATGCATTATACGATAAGTAATGTTTATAACACATTATATCACCAAGCTCCATTACGTATACTACATTATGAAAAGATATCATGCTGACATAATGTGTTATAAAAAAAAAAAAAGGTTTTAACAATTTATAAATGCATTATAAACAATCCCACAAACTATTATGTAATGACTTTTAATAAATCATTATAATTATGTATATAATATCTTATGAATGTGTTATAGCATGTTATGGAGGTATTCATAAGTCATTATACATGCATATGCATTCATAGAAGTGTTAACTTCGTATCAAAGAAATGTTCCTTAAACTCCGCACAAGGTCTGAACTGCATGTGTTTGCCATCAGTGCTGCAAGGCAAATGACGAAATTCAGGGAAGTCGACACAGAGACTGAATCCTGCTCCAATCTCATCAAGCTGATCTGCAGATGCTAAATGATAAATATTAATGTTTTAATCTCTTTAAATATTAATGTAATAAGCTCTTTATTTCTTAACTGGTTGTGACGGTTTACTTGATACCGAACAGAAAATGAGCTCTTTATGCTTATGTCATTACTGTATTCGGCCTACATTGCACTCTTGTTCCAAAATAAAAGGAAAAGCATTTTTTTTTTGACTGGCTTAACGACATACCCTGCTGTCTCCTTACATTACTGAACAGATTTTGGGTCACAGTAAGTGTGAAAATGCTTAAAATGCACAACAATGCGAACAGAAATCTAACAATTCTGCAATGTAACAATCACAGCAGTCTAATAATTATGAGGTCTTGTAATGGCATCCACAGCTCAGTTTGACTGACAAGTAGTCACATGATTGTGTGATATAGGATACATTTTTTAATTAAAATTGTCACTAGATTCCAGTTGACATTTTTAATAACTCTAATAACATTGGGTTATGATTTCAGGGGGCACAGTGGCTTTGTGGTTAGCGAGTTTGCGTCACACCTTCAGGGTTGGGGGTTTGATTCTTGCCTCCGCAGAGCTTGTATGTTCACCCCATGCTTCAGGGTTTCCTCTGGGTACTCCGGTTTCCTCCCCCAATCCAAAGACATGCACTATTGGCATTTTCAAATTGTCCGTAGTGTATCAGTATATGAACGATTGTGTCCTGCGATGTGTTGCACCCCATCCAGGGGGTCCCCTGCCGTGTGCCCCGAGTTCCCTGGGTTCCAGCTCCCAAATGACCCTGTATAGAATAAGCGGTACAGAAAATGGATGCATGGATGGAAATGGGTTATGATTTCCACCACTGTAAGAAAATGTAAAGATTATGAGAACTATGGCTATAAGAAATAGTATTTAGTATATCGTATATGTATATTTTTACTTGATGGGTATCTATATTGGGCTTTCATAAGACATTTATACTGTACGTTTTGCATGACATTAGGTCTTATGTAAGGCTTATGGCTGGCATTAGTGATTTTATATACTTGATTTGTGATTTTTTATTTTTTTTTGTCTTCATATAAAGAGAAAAGAACCCTCAGTTATTGTTCTGTGAAGACTGTTCAAGTTTAATTTGATTATTTATCTTTATGTTGCAGGCTATCAGGTTGTTTTCACTAAAGGCACATTGATAAAGCTTTGAAATCATCTATAATGTGTCTACTCTGTAATCTTACCTGAAGTGCTGGTGGTCCGTTTGCATTCAAAATAGTAAAAAGCACCATTCAAACACTCACCTGAACTCGATATGTGAATAATCACATGTAGACAAGTCATGTTATGTTTCATGTATTTTTCACATTTAGTGCCTATGTTGCTTTATTTTCCACATGTGGTTTAATTTTTTTTTAGATGTGATTTTCTTACATGAATAATTCTTTTTCACATATTATTAACATGATGTCACATGTTTCCTGTAGTGTTCATGTCAAACTTTAGGACAAAAAATTACATGTGCAATTTCAGGGAAATGTACTTTGACATGTTTTGCACATATGATCACGTATAATTCACATAATTCAACTTTAGTTGCATAATATCACATGGAAATATAACCAAAAAAAAACCTTTACTGTGAAGATGTTTTTTTTTACGACAATTATTATTTATGTTGAACAGCTTTTATATTTGCTATTTTGGAAATAGGTAGACATTTTGGAAATAGCTACTGTACATTCTTCCTATCTTCATAATATTTTGCACAATTTTTGAACATTGTTATTAAGTACTTGAATCTTAAATTACCACATATGAAAAATGTATTGTCCATAAGGCAATGCAACCTATTTAAAAAGCCCATATGGCAGCTAAATAAATGTTCATGCCCTCATAAATTAATGTTTAATAGTCAAATTTGCATTCATAATACTGTTATAATGAATGTATAACATCTACAACTATATGTGAGCTAAATAAACAGGAAGGAATGGATACTTCATAGAGGAGACCACATGAATGCAATGTAAGGAAAAGCCAATGATATCACAGTGCTGTTGAATTTTCAAATAGCTTTATATTAAGGTTCTGGTTCTAGTACATTAATGTTTCTTTAATAACAGCTCATTCACAGGCACTTAATAAATAGTAATAAATTAATAAACTAATAATAATAAGCAGATGTAATTTATCAAAAGTAAAAAACACATGATCATTAGTATTGTTAAGCTTTCTTTAAGGAGACATTTAGGTAACATTCACGAAAGGAGTCTCCAGTGTCATTCATTCATGACATGTCATGCATTAATAAATTAGAAATTGTAATCATTATCATTGCTGTGGTAAAAGAGGAAATAAACCCTTTGGGATGTGCTGTTTGGAGTGGTCACACCATCACACCACCTCATTGTTGAATATTTTCCTATAACAGCATGCCTCAAAGTGTTTTATTCCTTAACTAAGCTTTATTTTGAAAAGTCTATTCATAAGCTGTCATAAGATATTCATAAGTCTCTCATACTACATCAAACCTCATGTCGCCTCATGTGTTTTATCATCCAGCAATGTTTATGAATGTGTTATGAAGGCCCAAGGTATGGTATGTTCCCTTGTAATAAAACATTATTGTTGTGTTATCATAATACTGTATGATTTTAATTAGTTACATTCTTTTCACTTATTTCTAAAGCCAAAATAGAAATTCACTAAAATAGCAGATAGAGTAGAAATAGTAATAGAAAACTATCACTCTGAAGGGGATCAGCACACACACTAATAAACTGCATGGATCCACTGTGGACAGATAAAGGATGGATGGATGGATGGATTCCTCTGCATTACTATTTTTATTACAATACTCTTCTGCCTTAAAGCTACACAAACTCACACATATATATATATATATATATATATATATATATATATATATATATATATATATATTCAATGAGTCTGAAGGTATTAAATGTAGGTCTATTGCTGGATAATACTCCCAATCACTCCACACCCATGCATATGCAAAAGTGACTTAGATAGTGGATAAGATCTAAATACATTGCCACTGAATATTTAACATGTTGTCTCTTTGCATAATAAAATCAGGCTCTTATTTCTTCCCCTCTGTCTAAAATGCTGTATATTTGTCTCAGTGTGACTGTGTGTGAGCATGAGTGTGTGTTTATGTACACAAACAAATCCCCATGCGATTATAAATCAACCTCATGCCATACAGCTCTCTGTGATTCTGATGCAGCAGCAGAAAATGATTCCCCCTCTCCCGTCTCTGACAGGGAGTTTGCTACAAGTTATCTGGAATGTCATGGAAATTAGCATTGAAATGATTCTGCTGACAGGCGCATGCTATCTACAGCAGCCGCACACAAAACAGACCGCATGAATCCTAATGGCCTGCCAAGAGAATCTCCCAGTACCTTCTGAACAGCTGTGGAAATCATATGCAAGCACAAAAGTATTGACCAGATTGAATTCACCATGAAGTTGGTTTCGATGACTTGGGTTTATAGAAGGAATGATACAAAAACACTCATAACCACCCACACAGACACAGACACACACACACACATCCAAAGGGGAGTGGACCACCTGTTACAAAGTCATTGAACTTTGCTGTAATTTAAGCTGAAATTATGACATTGTAATTGTGAAACAGGTGAATGGAAGCTTTAAAGGGCAATATTTTTTAATTTCTTCTATATAGTTCTGAACCACAGACATTCCTGAACTGAAGCATGTTTCTCTTTTGCATGTATCTCAATCGTAAGTAAGTAGGTATAGCGCACTGGAAAACCGGGCAGTTCATTTAACTCAAAAAATTTGAGGAAACTAATTACCTCAAAATTTTTAAGTTGATAAATCAATTTCTTTAAGCCAAATACACTTAAATATAACAAAAATTTAACTCAAACTTTGTCATTTAAAATTCATTTTTGTTATATTTAAGTGTTTTTGGATTAAAGAAATTGATTTATCAACTATAAATTTTTGAGGCAATTAGTTTCCTCAAATGTTTTGAGTTAAATTAACTTATCCAGTTTTACAGTGTAGTAAAGAATTTTAAAATTCGGTTTCTCCTAAAAGTGAAAAAAAAAAAAATACATTTAAAATGTTTTTCCAATTCCACCGAAAACTGGATTGAAAAAACATCACATGATGAGCTGATCCTGTACCCACTGGACCCTCAGATTCCTGTTCTTGGCTGACAGGAATGGAACCCGATGTGGTCTTCTGCTGTTGTGGTTCATCCATCTTAAATGTTGACGTGTTGTTTGTTCTGAGATGCTTTTCTGCTCACCACTGTTGTAAAGCGTGGTTATGTGAGTTACTGTAGCCTTCCTGTCAGCATGAACCAGTCTGACCAGTCTACTTTGTCTCTCTATTATAAAGGCATTTCCACCCTCAGAACTCTCTCTCACTGGATGTTTTTTGTTTTTCACACCATTCTGTGTAAACTCTAGATCACCCAGGAGATCATCGGCTTCTGAAACACTCAAACTAACCTGTCTGGTACGAATGACCATGCCACAGTTAAAGACACAGAAATCACAATCCCCCCCCCCCCCCCCCCCCCCCCCCCCATTTTGATGTTTGGTACAAACGTTAAATGAAGCTTTTGACCTGATCTGCATGGTTGTATGCATTGCACTGCTGCCACATGATTGGCTGATTGGATAACTGCAGAAATGAGCAGGTGTGCAGGTGTTCCTAATAAAGTGGTCAGTGAGTGTATATGCAAGCTACTCCATTTGAAGTCATTTGAAATAATTTTCAGCTGTTTCTTGTTATAATAATAAATAAGGTGGAAATTTGACTGGAACATGCTTTTATTCACCTTATTCTCCTTCAGGACTTCAGCAGGTGTGAAATGTTAAATGTTAAAAGCATTGAGCATGTGAATAAATAAACTTGTCAACAAGTTCTCATTCAATCACTCAGAATAGCCATTTCGCGGTGACTAATACATTCACAACTCTGTAATCATTGCAAAATGACTACTTTTTGCTCCATGTTTTTGTTTTGTTGTTGTTGTTGCTGCTGTTGTTGTTTTTACAGAGTGAGTTTTATTAAAGTCAAGTGTTCAGCTTTTCACCGGGCGTTTTACATTTTGTCATTTTGTAGCAACAGTGAAATTGACAAACAATCGGAAGAGTAAAATTGAATTGAGTCGTATAAAAAGCTCATTATGTTGATTTGAACATCCATTTGTATGTATGAATGGCTGAGAGTGCACAAACAAATACACCACAGAGGATGAACGTAAACTGTTCCATTACTCACACTATCAGCAACAGTTTAGCTGTCATTAACTCAATGAGGGAAAAAAAGAAATAATCATTCTCTCTCTCTCTCTCTCTCTCTCTCTCTCTCTCTCTCTCTCTCTCTCACACTCACTCTCTCTCACGCTCTCTTACACTCTCTTGCTCTACCTCTATCTCTATCTATATATCTATCTCTTTCTCAGAAAAACAACAAAGCAAAATTGAAAAAACTCTCTGTCTCCTCTCTCTATTTCTCCTTCTCTCTTTCTTTGTCTCACTGTATCACTCCCTTGCTCCTCTAGCTCTCTACCTAGCTCTATTTCCCAACAAAGCTAAACTGTAATAATTATTTCTATCTCTCTGTCCTTCTCTTACTCTCTTTGTCTCCCTATCATTCTCTGTTTGTCATGCTCTGTCTCTCTTTCTCTATATATCTCCCCGTCTATTTTTCTCTCTCTCTTTCTCCTCTATATCGCTCCTTTTCATAATCTCTATCTCCTCTATCTCTTTTTCTCATTCTCTGTCTCTCCTCTCTTTCTCTCCCTATCTCTCTCTTTCTCTGACGCTCTTTTGCTTGCTCTCTCTCTTTTTCTCCCAATCCCTTTTTTCTCACTCTCTTTCTCCTGAATATCTCTATTTTTCCTCAATCTCTTTCTTCTCTATATCTTTTTCTCAGGCTCTCTTTCTCCTCTATCTCTCGCTGAAATAATAATTTTCTCTCTGACTCCTTCTCTCGCTTTCTTTCATTTTCTTCTCTATCTCTTTCTCTCACTCTCTTTCTCAGCCAAGCAAAACTAAAATAATCATTTTCTCTCTGTGTCCTTCTCTCTATTTCTCTTTCTTAACAAAAAAAATTAAGTGCTAATAATTTTCTCTTTGTATCATTCTATCTCTTTCTCACTCACTCTCTTCCTCCTGCTTTCTCATTCTCTCTTTCTTTCTTTCCTTCTAAAAAGCCATCTCATTTATCCTTCTAAATGTTTTTTTAATATCTATTTTACCGAAGTAGCTCACCCAAATACTGTAAAAAACATATAATTTAAAAAGGTAATTGAGATGATCTTAGACTTTATTTCCTCTAGAGTAATGCAAAAAATAATAAAAGGACTAACCATGCAAAAGCTAAATGAGATCAAATCAAAAAATACTGAGCTATCGCTTTAAGTTCTTGTGATCGCTCATCAGGGAGTGTGTTTTCTTGGGTCAGCTGCAGTTGCATTTTGCTGCTTCTGCAACTCTGCTTTCACAGGCAGTTAGCGATGGGAACGCAATTACAGCCTCTTAATTCCTTCACTTAATGTAAGGCAAGTGGCTAAATGAAAATGAAACATCATTTCCACACCCCCACGGTGCAATTACACCAGGATGAAGGAACCACAAATATAGGCCATGTTGATGAATGATCTTCTCCATGCTGGAAAGCATGTTATTGCATTTGCAGGAGACATTGTAAAATATTGCACGTACGGTATACAACATAAGTGAGTACACCCCTGTGCAATATCACTGAACTGTCAAATGATTCAAAATTGTATCCCCTTACAGTAATTGAATTACTTCTAAGTTGAACAGTATTGTATTTGCTCTTATGTAAAATGAAAATCTAACAGTTTAGATTTACTATATTAAAAATATAATCCCCACAGTAGGAACTCAATGAAATAAAAGTCATTACTGAGATACAAATCTTTTATTTTTTCAATACTTTGTATGTCCACCTTTATTTTTGATGACAGAATCTATTCTCCTCGGCATGGAGGATAGTAGTGTTACACTAATTTCTGGAGAGATGTTCTACCGTTGTTCAGAGACCATTTTTTTAAGCTGTTCTTTACTGGAGGGGTTGTGTTGCTCTACCATTCTCTTTAAAATACCTCAAAGGTGTTCTATTGGATTCAAGTCAGGCGACATACAGTCTCCTCTGAAAGTATTGGAACAGCAAGGCCAATTCTATTGTTTTGGCTGTACAGTGAAGGCATTTTGGTTTGAAATCAAGTAATGAACATTAGACGATAGATCAGAATTTCAGCTTTCAATTCCTGATACTTACATCTAGACGTGTTAGACTACCTATTTTTTTCAAGTGATCAAAGATATTGGAATGTGTGACTGATAGGTGTTTCTTGCTGCCCAGGTGTACCCTGTTAAATTGATTGTTTAAAGATTTAATAGCTGGAATATCTACATTTGTCTTGGAAGGACAAATAGAGCTTGGAAGGACAAATAGAGCTGGCTGTCATCAGCATAGAAATGATATGAGAAGCCATGAGACTCAATCATCTGCCCTAGAGATGTAGTGTAGATAGAAAAGAGGAGTGGACCCAGAACTGACAGCTGTGGAATGCCCGTTGTGAGTTACTGAGTTTCAGAAATACCTCCCCTCCATGATATCTTGAATCATCTGTCAGAAAGATAGGATTCCACCCAGCACAGAACCATTCCAGTGATGCCCAGGCTGGAGCGAGTTGACAGGAGGATCTGATGGTTCACAGTATCGAAAGCAGCAGAGAGGTCAAGTAGGATGAGGACAGGTGATCTAGAGGTTGCTTTTGCTAGTCGTAAGGCTTCAGTGACGGAAAGCAGAGCAGTCTCCATGGAGTGATTGCTCTTGAAGTCAGACTGCTTGGTGTCCAGGAGGTTGTTCTATGTGAGAAAATTGGAGAGTTGGTTAAAAACGTCTCTTTCAAGAGTTTTGGAAAGAAAAGGGAGGACGGAAACAGGTCTGTAGTTGTCAACTACAGCAGGGTTAAGTGATGTTTTTTTAAGCAGTGGGGTAACCCGGGCTTGCTTAAATGAGGAAGGGTATGTGCCAGTTGAGAGGGATGTGTTAAAGATGTGTGTGAGTGCAGGTACTAGTGTGGGAGTTATGGACTGTAGATGGTGAGAAGGGTTAGGGTCAAGAGGACAGGTTGTGGGGCGGCTAGAGAGGAGCTGTTTAGAGACATCAGTCTCTGAAAGGGGAGAGAAGGAAGTCAGTTGGGAGTTACTTGGAGGAGGAGCCGGTCTATGCATGTCTTGGGTTGAGAACTGGTTCCTGATTGATGTAACCTTGTTGGAAAAAAAAGTGGCAAAGTCATCTGCAGTGAGAGACGTAGGGGAAGGGGGAGGAGGGGGACAGAGAAGAGAGGAAAATGTTTTGAAGAGAGTGCAGGTGTTGGGAGAACTACCAATCTTCTCTTGGTAGTATGTGCATTTAGCAATGGAGATGCTATTGGAAAAAGAGGAGAGAAGTGTCTGGTAATTGGTTAGGTCAGTTGGGTTGTTAGATTTGCACCATTTTCTTTCAGATGCTCTTAGTTTGGCCCGGTTGTTACACAGAGCTTCTGAGAGCCAAGGGCTAGAGTGTGATATGTGAGCAGGTCTGGATGTTAGGGGGAAGATGCTGTCAAGAGAAGATGTTAGGGTGGTATTTTTATGGTATTTTTACTAAAATACCATTAGTAACCGTTAACAGGGCATATTCGGTGCTGTGTAAAGCTCTAAAACCTTGTCTAAAATATTTGAAAAATTCAAATGAGATACCTGTGCCTAAACACCTTTTTCCAGCAACTTTGAGATAACAGGCAATTTGGAAATAGGCCTATATTTTGTGTGAAGTTAGATCAAGATAAGGTTTTTTAAGCAAAGGCTGCACAATTGCATGTTTGAGGCTGGCTGGAACAACTCCAGTAGCTAAAGAGCTATTCATAATGGTTGTCACAACTGGACTGACAGTTTCAAAAACCTCTTCAAATTGGTTTGAGTGCAAATGTCTTCAATGTATAGCAAAAACAATAGAATTGGTCTTGCTGTTCTAATACTTTCTGAGGGGAAACTATTGTGTGATTTTGGCAGTGTACTTTGGATTGTTATCAAGCTAAAATATTCCTCTTCTGCCAAGCTTCCTGAGCTTCATCTTGTCAGTCAGAATTTTGGTGTTTCCACAGGCATTCATGGTGCTATCTATAAATGTCATCTCCCCAACACCTTTTGCACTCATGCAGCCCCATATCATCACACTCCTACCTCCATGCTTCACTGTCAGGACTACGCATTCACTGTGGTAGTTCTGGCCAGGTTCACATCAAACATGCTGGACCCCATCTTTTCTGAACAAATTGATCTGAGTCTCATGTGACCAAAGAATGTGCTCCCAATATTCTTCATATTCATCAGGCTTCTTTTTATGTTCTTTAGAAAAGTTTAATCGTGCAGTTCTGTGCCGAAGAGCAAGCAAGGTTTTTTTTTCTTGGATGCCATCCATAGAGAGTGATGTTATGCAATGTCCTTGACATTGTCTAAGCTGTCACAGAAACTCTGATTTCCATTGATAACCCCTGTACCAAGTCTGAAGCACTTGCCTGTCTGTTTTTCAGAGCTTGATTGTGTATATAGCACAGTGTATATTTTAGGAGGACGACAACTGCGGCTCTGATTAGTGGTATTAGGGCTCCTTACTGCTGCAACTGTGTTTCTACTTATTTTTAGTTGGACATTGATCGTTCTGTATAATTTTTGTGAAGTCTCACAATCAGATTTTTCAATTCCTCTGGCAATTTTCCATGTAGAGCCATGATGCAAACTTGCAGATTGAGAAGGTTCTGGTGTTCACAGGTCATTTTATAACCATGTTCACGCAATTAGGCTAATCACAGGTGGTCTCAACTTTGTTTCAAAGACCACAAGTAATTTGTGGTCTGTATTTTCAATAAAGTCTTTCTAAAGTATTAGTTTTTGATTGTTCATAAGAGAAAATGTTCTACTTGTCAACTTAGAAATAATACAGTTATTGGGAGGTGATACCATTTGACATTTAAGTGATATTGCACAGGGGTGTGCTCACTTCTGTTGTATACTGTAGTTGATGCTATGCATATTAGAAACACTAAAAGCTCAATGATTTCCCAGTTTGAAGCCATCTTGAGGATATAATCAAATTCTGTTGTCGAACTCTGTTACAGCTGGCACAAAAGTGCTATAGGAAGTATGTTGATGATGATTTCTGCTGAATGTGCAATCCGAATACACACCCTTGTATAACTTTAGGGACTCGTCAAGGATCTTAGCATGACAAGGACAAGTAATGCAGCCTGCAAATGTATTCTAAAATCAAGCATATGTTGTTTTTAATATGTGTTTTTATTTATACAAAGTGAAGCGGAAGAGGATCTGATATGAATGGAACCTCATTTCTACCATGTATGAGAAAACAAATTACAAAGATTTGTCTCTCAGTTCTGACTGAGATATAACTGAGAATAATTTGCTTAAAAAAACTTTATCCTCATCAGGGTCCCAGTGGATCCAGAGCCTATCCCAGGAAAACTGGGTACGAGTTAGTGCACCATAATAATACCATCATTTAACAATATTCTCTCTTCTCTCGTGTCATGTGTCAAAGTCACAAAACTTCATTTTAAAAAAACAGAGCTGGGAAACTAAATATAAAAGATCAGTCTGTTCCCTCTGAGCTGAAGAAATATTTTCGTGTTTCCATTCTTGCATTCCAACCTTAACAAAACACACTTCAGAACAAAACAAAATGAATAAAACAAGTTCATTCCAAATATTTTTTTTTAAATAGACTGCATGCACACTTAATATAATAAAATAGTTTAGAAAGCTGTTAGACCCAGCAGCTGCATTTGCATTGATAAGGACATGTTCACACACACACACACACACACACACACACACACACACGCACATGCACACACACGCACACACACACACACACAAGCACGCACAGAATTGGCTATGGAATTTTACTGCTTGCTCAACATATAGTTCTGAAATAATTCATCATAATTTACTGGAGGTTTTTATCATTTAAAAAAAAAAAAAAAAAAAGACCAAATTGCAAGTTGGTGCACATTGTTTCTTCATCTATGAACTGAAGCCATTTACTGTTATATCCTTATGAAAAATTATGCACTGAATATTGTCTTGTGTGACAAAAACTTTCTAGAGTTTAAGATTAAGATATAAATTCTAATCTACTGTCTAACATAAAATGAAAATATAATTAACTGGAATTAACCAGGAACTGATTTTAATTTAAGGTTGCTGTTCTGGAAATGTTAAAGGAAAATGTTTAGCAAATTTTCAGTTTTCACTGACCAGTCTGGAGCCATGTTAAAAACAATGTCACCTCTTGAGTTTGTAAATAAGCCTCATAAATCCTACAGTGTTACTGTATAAAAAATTTATGCAAACATTATAAAAATTTTATGAACAACCAATCGAACCATTTTGAGCTAACATCTTAGGACTGGCTCTCTTCTGATTTTAAATAGGTCCTTTGTATAAATAGTGCAAATAATTTTCTCTTTTGTATTCATATATTCATGACCCTTTTATATCAATTCATAACTTTAGGGGTTTTTAGGGACTGTGCATGTAATGCTGCAATGCATTAAATAAAAGTTTATTACACTGTGATGAATTATCTCTTTAAACGCCACCGACAACGGCTTGATCTCTGAGGTAAAATAACCGTTAGCCCTCAGGACCCAGTTTTGATTGTGGAAATGATTCTCATATTTCTGAGCAGAGAGGCTAACACATTCTGATTAGGAGAGGTGGAGACAGGGTGTGCAGGCTAACCGAGAGGGGAAGGTTCTCTCTGCCTGGCTAAACAGGAGATTTATGAAATGTCCATTCAGAGAGCTCCGTGCAAGTGGGCAGAGGCCGCTACAGTAGCACTCCTCCATTACACACCCATTAGAGGCTGTCTCGCACCTAATGAAAAACTCAGTATGCAGCTCTCATACAGAATCACAGCTCTCTATAAAACAAAGGATTGGGTTTGTACAACTCTATAGCTCTGCACTTATTTACTACTTCAGTGTTTATTTACTTACAAATGTACACAGAGACATTCTGCATTAAAAAGTTGACTCATTAACTGTCAAGATCTGTAAAGATCAACAGCTTGCTCTCAAATGGGGCAACAGAAAAGTGCAGAGAGATCATGAGTTCCCATGGCTGGGAGTCCAAGAGAGCAAAACTGGCCATGCTGTCTGGGTGTGAGGAATGGCATACTCTCTCTCCCCTGTAACTCACAGAGATACTAGCCGAACCATGGGCATCTGTGAGCTCATGTATACAGAATAGGGCAGATAGCCCTTACCGCTGAGGGTGCTAGTGTAGACCGAGGACTTGGGAGGTCTCCAATAATTGCAGTATTCAGTAGCACTTTACTTATATGATTATATGAACCCCACATAAGACTTCCCTGACAATTAACATAAACCTCCATATATGTTTATAAAGCATTTAACAGAAATAAAATGCTTTCCACATTTTCTCCAAAAATCTTCTATGTGATTACTTTCCATAAACACACTTTGAAGGAAGACATCAAGACTAAGTTCAGATTTCAAACACACAAGTAGGAGGAGTGTTCATTAAAGTGTAACTATGATAAGGAATAATAACATTTTCTTAAATATGTACTCCACAAAGTATACACAAATGATAAGAGTCTGGAACATGTTATAATCTACAACCTGTGATCATAAAACCAGTTTGGGTTTTCAAGAACCAGTAAGTCTTGCACCTGTGCCTATCTAACCAGCACATCTAAATGTTGTGTCTTCATATTTTTGGAAAATTTAAAAAGGTGATTTCACTTGATAGGACAACAAGCTGGTGGACATGGAATGTTTCTGAATCTCTAAGCCTCGGTTTCCTGATTGTAGTCCTGGAGAGCAGGAGTACAAGACAGCTTAGTTCTCTGCCCCGACACATCCTGATCTAAGGAAACAGAAGCAACTGGAAGACACATACCTGAGGTAAGATTAAGCAATTTCAAATCTTACTCAACCTGAAATGTTGCTATTTAGCAATTGTACCAGCAGATGGCAGCAATAGCAAAAAGGCAGTGTGTGTGTGTGTGTGTGTGTGTGTGTGTGTGTGTGTGTGTGTGTGTGTGTGTGTGTGTGTGTGTGTGTGTGTGTGTGCGTGCATGCGTGCGTCACAGGCTTACAACAAAAAAAGGGAATTTCACAAATCGCTCTAATCTTTCGAAGGCACAGAGGTAATAAAGCAGCCTTGTGTGAGCATTTTATAAAAAGAAACATTTTTGAATTATATATGTCTTGCAATGTCTGCTTACATCGCATGTTTTTCTGTTGGTTTATTAAATACTGAATATTAAATATTGTTTCTTTTATTATTACTCTTTTTCAAACCTGCCACGGTGTAATTCACTGCACTCAGAAGAAGGTTTAGGCTCCATATAGACTACAGGAAGGCTTTATAGAGAGAATCAATGCACAGTCCAAAATCCAAAATGTGATCAGAAAGGGTCCAAACATGATCAAACATCAACAGACCCATATGATGATTGAAACAGTAGTAAGAAGAAAAGGCAATTGATGTAGACACATACAAAGCTATCAGGTATAAACAAGAACTTATAAATAGAGAATTAGCAAGACTTCGCAAAGAGATACAGAAACTGTGAGCTTAAGTATGTGAAATGGGGAAGTGAACAGGCAACTGGGTTCAGAGGTCGCATTCTCCTGAGTTGTAATGGGGTAGGTTAATGTCCTGTGCTGGAGTTACCGGACGTTCTTGATGGGAGTTTAAGATGTAGGTCCTTGGTAGAGACCATACCTGTGAACGTGAATGCTGTTGTTGGACGCACACTGTAGTCAATGTAGTCAGTGTGCACATTCTCAAATCTCCTTTCTCCTTCTCATCCATTTGTCAACTGTAAGAACTTCTGAGAGCTCCCACATCCAGCAAAAAAGTAAAGGTTAATAGCTACCAGCTCAGGACATTAACCTACCCCAATGCAACTCATGAGAAGGTGACCTCTCAACCCAATTTACTTCTCCATTTCACATACTTAAGCTCACAGTTTTCTGTATCAACTTTGCAAAGTCTTGCCAATTCTCTATTTATAAGTTTTTGTTTACACCTGATAGCTTTGTGTGTGTTTACATCAACTGCATTTTCTTCGTACTACGGTTTCAATCATCATATGATTCTGTTGATGCCTGATCATGTTTGGACCCTTTCTGATCACATTTTGGATTTTGGACTTTGCATTGATTCTCTCTATAAAATCTTCCTGTATATGGAGCCTAAACCTTCTTCTGAGTGCAGTGAATTACACAGTGGCAGGTTTGAAAAAGAGTAATAATAAAAATAAACAATATTTAATATTCAATATATAATAAACCACTGTGGAAAAGTGAGGGAGATAGTTTTGCACTTATTGCGCCCAATGGTGCGAAACATTTTGGTTACTCATGCAATAATCAAATGCAGATCTGAGGAATTTCTGTTTCACTTGGTTTTGCAATTCTATGGGGATGATAACCTTATATTATATACATGAGATATGAATTGCACACCTCTGTCAGAAACTATGTTGTCAGGGATTATTTCTACTGTTTCCATGGGAGTGGGAAATTTACAGTGCATCCGGAAAGTATTCACAGCGCTTCACTTTTTTCCACATTTTGTTATGTTACAGCCTTATTCCGAAATGGATTAAATTCATTCTTTTCCTCAAAATTCTACAAACAATACCCCATAATGAAAATGTGAAAGAAGTTTGTTTGAAATCTTTGCAAATTTATTAAAAAATAAAAAACAAAAAAAGCACATGTACATAAGTATTCACAGTCTGTGCCATGACACTCTAAATTGAGCTCAGGTGCATCCTGTTTCCACTGGTTTCCACTGTTCCACTGTTTCATCCTTGAGATGCTTCTACAACTTGATTGGAGTCCACCTGTGGTAAATTCAGTTGATTGGACATGATTTGGAAAGGCACACACCTGTCTATATAAGGTCCCACAGTTAACAATGCATGTCAGAGCACAAACCAAGCCATGAAGTCCAAGGAATTGTCTGTAGACCTCCGAGATAGGATTGTAAGGAGGCACAGATCTGGGGAAGGGTACAGAAAAATTTCTGCAGCATTGAAGGCAATGAGCACAGTGGCCTCCATCATCCGTAAATGGATGAAGTTTAGAACCACCAGGACTCTTCCTAGAGCTGGCCGCCCGGCCAAACTGAGCAATCGGGGGAGAAGGGCTTTAGTCACGGAGGTGACCATAAACCCGATGGCCATGCTGACAGAGCTCCAGCGTGTCTCTGTAGAGAAAGGAGAACCTTCCAGAAGAACAACCATCTCTACAGCACTCCACCAATCAGGCCTGTATGGTAGAGTGGCCAGATGAAAGCCACAGTAAAAGGCACATGACAGCCCGCTTGGAGGACTCTCAGACCATGAGAAACAAAATTCTCTGGTCTGATGAAACAAAGGTTGAACTCTTTGGCCTGAATGGCAAGCTTCACGTCTGGAGGAAACCAGGCACCAGTCATCACCTGGCCAATACCATCCCTACAGTGAAGCATGGTGGTGGCAGCATCATGCTGTGGGGATGTTTTTCAGTGGCAGGAACTGGGAGACTAGTCAGGATCGAGGGAAAGATGAATGCAGCAATGTACAGAGACATCCTTGATGAAAACCTGCTCCAGAGCACTCTGGACCTCAGACTGGGGTGAAGGTTCATCTTCCAATAGGGCAATGACCCACACAGCCAAGATAACAAAGGAGTGGCTACAGGACAACTCTGTGAATGTACTTGAGTGGCCCAGCCAGAGCCCAGACTTGAACCCAATTGAACATCTCTGGAGAGATCTGAAAATGGCTGTGCACCGACGCTCCCCATCCAACCTGATGGAGCTTGAGAGGTCCTGCAAAGAAGAATGGAAGAAACTGCCCAAAAACAGGTTTGCCAAGCTCATAGCATCATTCTCAAAAAGACTTGAGGCTGTAATTGGTGCCTAAGGTGCTTCAACGAAGTATTTAGCAAAGGTTGTGAATGCTTATGTACATGTGCTTTTTTGTTTTTTATTTTTAATAAATATGCAAAGTTTTCAAGCAAACTTCTTTCATGTTGTCATTATGGGGTATTGTTTGTAAAATTTTGAGGAAATAATTAATTTAATCCATTTTGGAATAAGGCTGTAACATAACAAAATGTGGAAAAAGTGGTGGTACACGCGCTTCTCTTTCTCTGCCCTAGTGATATCCTCCATGAATTCCCAACAAATGGTCACCGTCATACAGGAAGTGCAAATGATTGTCGTTCAGGTAGTGGTTCAAGGTGTTCATTGTGGACCCAGGACAGAGCATTGGATTGAGGCTTCTTGATCATAGTCCTGGAGCCTCATATTCTTGTGATAGCATTGCTGCTTCACAGCTCTAAGGTTCCCAGATTGATCCTGAGTTTGCATTACTGTCTGAGCTCAGGTTACTGACTCTGTGTAGGTCTCCCTGTGTCCACTTGGGCTTCCAACAGGTTCTACAGGTTTTTTCCCACCACCCAAAAGTAGGTAGTTTAGCCATGCTAAATTGGCCCTAGGTGTGAGTGAGTGTACTACATGATGCTCTGTGATGAACTGTCATCCCATCATGGGTGTATTTCTGCACATCCAGTGTTCCCAGGATAAGACCAAGGAATGATACAGTATGCACTCTTTTATGACTATGAGGAGGGAAACAAAACAATACAAAACTATACTAGGTACTTAACCAGCTGGTTACGTAATTTTTTTTGCTAGCAATCAGAATTCATTCATTCATTCATTCATTCATTCATCCATACTCATTCACAACTAGAAAAATTTAGCCTAGTCAATGTCTTTGGAAGGTGGAGGAAACTGGAGCACCTAGAGGTGGCCACATGGACACAGAGAGAACATGAGAAACTTCACAGGCAATAATCCAAGTTTAGGATTGTACTGGAGCTGTTAGGCTGCAACAGTCCCTGCAGTGCATCACTTCCATTTGGATATTGTGATCATAAAAATACTCAGACTCATAAAAAAGTGGTCAAGGGGCATCAGCCAAAGTTCAGGACTCAGGTGTGATCACAAATTAATATTAATTAACATCATGTGTTTATGACTATTCATGATCAGTAGGCAGTTCCAGCAACAAATGCCTGAGAGGAAAGGCATACAGACAGCAGGCACAGACAGCTGACACAGTGCTGTGAAAAAGTATTTGATTTCTTTTCTTTTTGTATATATCTCATACTACATAATTTTAGGTCTTCAAACGAAATACAACATAAAACAAAGGTAACTTGAGTAAACACACAATACAGTTTCTTTTACAGTTTTTTTGTATTATTATTGAAGCAAAAAAGTTTATCCAACACCTATCACCAATGTGAAAAACTAATTTCCCCCTTGAACTTAAAATCTGGGTGTGCCACCTTTAGCAGCAATACAGTAACTGCAGCCAAATACTTCCGATAACTGGAGATCAGTCTTTCACAGTGCTGTGGTGGAATTTTGGCGCACTCTTTTTTGCAGAACTGCTTTAGTTCAGTCACATTGGAGGGTTTCCGAGTATGAACTGCCCATTTAAGGTCCAACCACAGCATCTCAATTGGGTTCAAGTCAGGACTTTGACTAGGCCACTCCAAAACTATAATTTTGCTTTTTTTTGAGTCATTCAGGGTTGGACTTACTCCTATGCTTTGGATAATTGTCTTGCTGAATAGTCCAGTTGCGTTTGTCTGGACTGAAGACGAGACATTCTCCTTTAGATTTTCAGATAAAGAACAGAATTAATTTTTCCCTCAATTATTGCAAGTTACGAAGGCCCTGAAGCAGCAAAGCATCCCCACACCATCACACTTCCACAACCATGCCTGACCGTAGGTATGATGATCTTTTTGTAGAATTCTGTTTGGCTTACGCCAGATGTAACAGGATCACTGTCTTCCAAACAGTTCCACTTTCAACTCACCAGTTCACAGAAGATTCTCCCGAAAGGTTTGAGGATCATCAAGGTGTGTTTTGTTAAAATTCAGATGATCCTTAATGTTCTTCTGGGTTAGCAGTGGTTTTCACCTCACCACTCTTCCATGGATGCCATTTTTGCTCAGTGTCTTTCTAATAGTGGAGTCGTGAACAGTGACCTTTATTGATGCAAGAGAGGCCTGTAGGTCCTTTGATGTTGTTTTTGTGACATGCTGGATGAGTAGTTGCTGTGCTCTTGGAGAAATTTTTGAAGGTCAGCCACTTCTGGGAAGGTTCACTACTGTGCTGAGTTTTTTCCATTTGGAGATAATGGCTCTCACTGTGGTACTTTGGAGTCCCAGAACCTTTGAAATAGCTTTGTAACCCTTCCCAGACTGTATTTCAATCACCTTCTTCCTCATCATTTCTGGAATTTCTTTTAACATCTTTTGGCATAGTGTGTTACTGGATAAGACCTATTAACCAACTCCATGCTGTTGAAAAAGTTCTATTTAAGTATATATTTGATTGAACAGGGTTATCAAGCCTGGTTGCGTCTAGTCCAGCTGAACCCTATTATGAATGCAACTTCATAGATTTGGGGAATTACATTTTTGCACAGGCCCAGTTGGTATTGGTTAACTTTTTTGCTTCAATGAATAACATTATCATTTAAAAACGGTATTTTGTGATTACTCAGGTTGCCTTTGTTTTATATTAGATTTTGTTTTCATTTCTGAAACAATTTAGTATGAACTATACACAAAAACAGAAGAAATCAGGATGGGCAAATATGTTTTCACAGCACTGTAGTGTTTGTGCCTCACAGCGCTAGTGTCCATTTTCTTTGAGCTCCATTTACTGTTTGTGGATTTTTGCATGTTCTCCCCATGTTTGCGTGGGTTTCTTCAGGATCAATCTATGTCCCAAAAACAGGCAGGTAGCTGGTTTGGCTACTCCAGGTGTGAATGAGTGTGTGATACCCTGTAAAAGACTGGCATCCCATCCTAGATATGTTCCTGCCTCGAATCCAGCATTCCCATATAGGCTTCAGAGCCACTGCGACCCTCACCAGGTTCAATTGGTTACTGAAGATGAATGAATCAGTTTAGATATGATTCTTAAAGCAAAAATCACTTAAGATGTGATTTGAAGGCCATCAGGAATAACCAAACTGGCTGAAACACACAAGCACCTTTAACTGAATTTACATCTTTTTGCCTTCAGTTACATCAGACCTCACTCTCTCCGGATATAACCAAGTTTGAAATACAAAAACCACAGAGAATATACAAACACCACCATTTAGTCACTAGACAACTATCACGAGTTCTCAAGCTCAACAAGTAAGTAACAGTACAATCTTCACAACAAGCATAAATTGGCTGGTTGTTATTCACTATCTTCCAACAAATTAGACAACAAATAAATTCACATTAAGAAAAAGATGTATTAGCCTTGAATGTGTTCTTCATATTATCCACGTAGGATGATATACTGCATGGTACTTCAGACTTCTCTATCTCGCTCCTGATTGGCTGCCAGATCGTGTCTGTCACTAAGTAGTCAGAATTCTTTTATGCCTTAAATTGTTGCATGGTGATGTTTACCATATCTGAAGTGGTGTATACAGTATATTTAAATTTCCCATCTGTTCTGACCTGACACAGCACTGGCTATAACTTACTATTAAAGGATATCATGACAACTCAGAAACATCATATTATAGACTATTTTTGTCCCAGGTGGCACAGTGGGTAGCTTCACCATCTCACATCTCAAGGATCCCTTGTTTGATTCTAAGCTCAGGTTACTGTCGCATGTTCTCCCCATGTTCATGTGGGTTTCTTGGGTTCTTTCCCACCTCCCATAAACATGCCGATAGGAGGCTTTGTGACTCTAAAGTACATTACTCTTAGGTGCGAATGAGGTGTGAGTGTGCATGCTGACCTGCAATGGACAGGCACCCCATCCAGGGTATATTTCCACCTTGTGCACAGTGTTCCAGGGATTGGCTCTGGATCCATCTTGACCCTCAACAGGATAATGTCCTTACTGAGGTTTTATGAATGAATGGATGGATTCTGTCCTTTGGGTCATTTTCAACAAAGCAATCCTGAGTACGGTCAAATTAATCTCTGTCATCTTATCAGAGAAAAAGTGAGGGTCATGCGTGAATGCCGTGGATGAGGATCACATGAATGCAGTGAATGTACTGAACTCATTCAAATATCTATGAATGCCCCATTCTTACACTACACTTGGAGATGTTGTTTTATGGTTTTATTTTGGATGCACTTGTGCTTGCGCATTGAGAGGTGCGTTGGCTTGTGCCATGCACGGAATCCCAGCTTGTGCAGTCCAGTAGTGTGGGGGGGGGGACTATTTATATCTCAAACACACTAAGAGCTCTCTCTCTCTCTCTCTCTCTCTCTCTCTCTCTCTCTCTCTCTATCTATCTGTTTCTTAAAATAGCCAGGAGAGTCGTGATCAGCTCGCCCTTGAAAGCCTTGCCTTGAGATGAGAAAAAAGAATTGGAGGGATTATGGAATATGGTCTGATCTCTACAGCCCCACCACCCACCCTCCACACACACACACACACACACGCATATATACACACACGCACACGCATACACGTACGCACATACAAACACACGCATACGCATACACACACGCGCCCGCGCGCATACGCACAACCGCCCCGCCCCCTCGCTCCCTCCGCGCGTGCTGAATTAACGCGCTGCTATTTTTAGAAGTGCCCGCGTTTCCAGGGGAAACCTAATGACGCAATGACGTCAATGCGGGTCAACAGCTGACTGGAGGAATGGAGCGCTCCCTGTTACATTATTATTTTTTGTCCCCCCTTTTCAGTATTTTCATAAAACAAAGACAAGGCGACTAAATGGAAGCAGGCGCGGAAAGAGATCTTAGAAAACGCGAATGCAAGCGCGAGGATGTTGTTTGAAGCCGCGCGCCGTCACGGCGACGCCCCGCCATCAGAGCCGCGTCAGTAAGGGCTGTAGTAGCTGAAGCACGTCCAGGAGGGAATGTGCTTTCCTTTTTCTCTCGGAAAGCTGCGTGCACCACACCAACAGGGAGTAATGGGGTGTGAACGCGAGCTTTCTCTCTCTGTCTCTCTCTCTGTGTCTGTCTCTCTTTCTCTCCCTCTCTCTTCTTTTTGCCCCGCTTTCGACCTGTTCATTTACGTGACGCCCGGTGATGAGCTCTGATGATATGCGGAGATGCGGCTCTTGCCATCGAGATTTATTCACGTTTGAACGGCTCGTGCTTTTCTACCGAGAAACACTCAGGCAACCGTCTTCACAATGTCAAAGGTAAAAATAATAATAATAAATAAATAAAACATACACTCACACACACACACACCTGGATCCTGACTTCACATTATTATTATTATTATTATTATTATTATTATTATTATTATTATTATTATTATTATTATGCAAAACATGGTAAAGTTTGGATGTAATTTGTATCTATATATTTAAAAAAAAATTAAAAAAAAAAAACAGTTTTCATCAGCATCAGTGTTAGTCGTGCATTTTTTACTTCATAATATTGTTAAGCAGTAAATCAGCAGCGTAATGGACTATGTGTAATAAAATGCCATTGGAGTGTTTGAAAGTGGACTGTGCACGTGATGGGCATTATGAGTGACCAGCTCACTGACTGAAAGGTGAAATGGGCCATGTCTTGACTTAACTTAATATGTGAGCCATTTTAAGATTGAAGCATTCATATAAAATTCATCGACTTTGAAATCAGCAGCTGAATATGATGGTTGGTTGGTTGGTTGGTTGGTTGGTTTATTTATTTATTTGTTTGTTTGTTTGTTTATTTATTTATTTCCCTCAGCAGTGCGTCCTGAAGATATCTGTTGCTGGGCAATACTGTGCTCACTTTCATGAAACCTTGATTCTTTTTTTTCTTTTCTTTTCTTTCTTTCTTTCTTTCTTTTTCTTTTTTCTTTTTTTGCATATAAGATGCACAAAATGCGCAAATGCGTGCGTGCACATTTCACATTGCGTGCACCCAGGAGAGGAGCACAAATGTTGTAAAAAATGTTGTGCACAAACTGAGTCACATTTAGTGTGTGTGTGTGTGTGTGTGTGTGTGTGTGTGTGTGTGTGTGTGTGTGTGTGTGCATATGTCATAAATTGTCAATATGTAATGTGATGATGTGATATGATGTGTTTCATTCAGTTGTTTTTCTCAAATATACACATTTCATCATTTTTCTCCCCTCCATGCTTTGAGGTGTAGGGCGTTACCGACGCGCGTGAGGGTTCAGCACCACGGACAGTTCCCCGCGCCATGCTACACACGCACACACACACACACACACACACACACACACGCGAGATCATATATCCACAGATTGATCATTAACACCATTAGCTGTGCTACTGTTTTAAAATTGTTTTTATAGATCTACATTCTGTAAAAGTCAAAATAATCACTGAACAAATTATTGAACCTTAAACAGGCCTAATCACATCTGGGAATCCTTCCTGAATGAGTGTTATCCATGTGTTAATTACATCATTATGGGCCTACAGTCTCCTTCAGTGCAGGATCATCTCATCGCTCTTCATACGGTGCACCTGTCCGAGTGAAACCTGTCGTTCTAAACCAACGTCTAGTACCGATCCAGTCCATGTTCCTCACGTTAATTAATGATGCTTATGCTAGAAGACATGAACATCTTTAAAAACAACCAAACCTGAATGTTTCTGTGTTCGTAAAATTCTTTAATTAGAAATGATTCACATTTACACTCATGGATGTGTGATGTAAAATAGAATAAGAAATCATCCAAACTAGAGCCACCATTTCAGAAGAAAAAAATATATATAATAATGTGATTCACCATCCACCATGAACCACGATTATTTCATCAAAATTACATTCTGATTACATCCAGTCTACATGATCTTATTATTATTTCTATTATCATTCAACTACACCTCAAAGAGAGAATTCTTCCTATTTAGATAACTGAGCTCTGAGGAGAAACTATTATGTTACAAACACTGTCATAAATACTAATGAAACCAGATTGATAAACTAAGTTTTTTTGTGGACAGAATACATTATGAGTACATTAAAATCTCCTTGTATGTCTTATGTTTTATATATTTATAAGAATTGTTACAGCAATCTCCTTTACATGCAGATGGCTGTAAACATATACATATACATATCCTCAAGAATTAAATGCCTAAAAAGGTTCTAATTGCAGATTGTAGTGTAATTATAGGGTTCAACATAAAACCTTTAAAGGTTCCCACAGAGGGAAAGTCCAAAGAAACCTTAATGGTAATAGATATAGTATAAATAGTCCTATGTCTTAAACTTATTTTCATAGTCAATATATTCATATTCAATTATATATATTCAATCCATTATTAGAAATATGAACAATACTTTAATCCCACACTGTTAACTGACAATGAGTCAAGTACTATTTTTAATATTTGTTATATCCATTAAAGATACAACAAACACACACATAAATTTGATGTTGGAAATATAGCTGTTCTACCAAAAACATAAAATAAAATAAATCAAAAGACTTATACAGCAGAAAAGTGGACAAAAGAAATTCAGATTTCATTAATAAGCATATTAGAAATGCCCATAACCACTGGTATACCAGTGTTGCATGGCCTGTATTTGCATGCTGAAACATGATTGGCTGTTACATTTAATGACACAATAACACTGATCCATCACATGTTCACTACTAGCTTAGAGTTGTCACCTGAGATGTTAGCTGAGTTTCTGAAATAAATGCAACAAAAAAGTAATGCAGTAACAATTTTCATACTGATCAGTCTGTACACAAATGAATAAATACATAAATAAATACATCAATAACAACAGATACTTCTGGAAGGAAGCAGGCTGGAAAAGTAGGCGCACCCAGAAAGTATGACTTATAACACGTTCTCAACAATCAATCATTCACTTCTAAAGGAACGCCCCTGCAGTTGTAGTAAAATATGCAATATGCAAAAGCACACGTTTTAGGTTCATCAGGGAACAGTTCAGATGTGCATGTCTGCCTCTATCAGACAGACATGCACTCTGTTTTTCTCTCTTTTTATTTAATGGTTTATTATTTATTTATCTGTTTATGAGTGGTTGTCTACATTATGATATGAAAACTTAATACACCACTCTGTGGAATACTGTAGATGTGCAATGATATTTCGTATTAAAGCAAATTGACCACATTCATCACATGCATACATAGTTATACTGTTAAATATACAGAAACAAAAATGCTACATTAAAGAGTGGTGAATCAGAAAATGAAAAATATAAAGAATATAGAAAGACTTGAAAGAATGGATAAGATTTCTTAACTTTAAAAGGGATTCCACTAAATAAGAACCGCTGTTCCATGGTTCTATATTTAAAAAAAATCTTTCAGGTTTCCCACATTAACACTTTTTTTTAACAGTATATGGTAGTCCCATTTGTAGTCTATTTTTTACTACATTGTCAGATCACAGCCTCTTGTGTGTGGGGGTCATTCCATATAGGAATGACACTATATGGAAAAGTGAACATTAACATTAACACTCGCTTAATTAGCTACTTCAAACATGTTTTACTGGAGTTTCTAATCAAATCAGACCTTATAACCCTGAGATGTTTTGGCTCTGTCAACGAAAGATGCACTCCTGATCCAATGACGTATTATAAATGGTACTACAATCAGTCACATCATTCAGGTTTACAGATCCATTTCTTTAATACATAGAGTTCCATGTTTCTATCTTCCAAAAACCATTTTAAAACCTTACATACAGCACTTTTAAATCATATTCATATTCATATAAGCTGGGCTTTGTGTTTTGTGAAATATTAGTGGATATGTACTAATATTTAGACAATCAATTTATACAATTTGTCTTCCTTGATCAATTTGAATATCTAACATATTACTTGTTGCTATTGATGGATGGTAGTCTGCTATCTTTCATAAAAAAAAAAGCATTTCTGATTTGAAACCTCTGTGTTTCAGACTTTTGCTTGAACGCGAACCTGATTTCTCATTAGTTTCATAGTTTCATTAAAATACTATTAATTCTTTAAAAAAATGATATCAGAATGCACACTCTACTACCGCTCATTTCAGTTTATCAAGAGACCCACAGATATCTATGCAAAGCTTCTAAGGAAGAAAAAATTCCCATAATATAATTTGAAGCAAAACTGATCATCACAATGCAACTCTATGTAATAACCTTTGTTCATTACCTTTCCATATAGTCAAGTAATATGCATTTCTTAAAAGGTGTTTTGTTGGATTTTGATATCTCATTCCCTCCCCCAACAAATTGGTCATTTGCCACTTCCCACACAATAGCTACCAACCAGGAAGGGTGAGGGCTAGCATGTGCTTCCTCTGAGACCCGTGAAGCCAGTCACCGAATATTTTCAAACGGATGCTCATGCTACACCACAGAGAGGCCAAACACACTTGGACGAAAGCACTGTCTACCCTCTTTTGCATATATGAGACTCACACAGTCTGATTAACAGTGGAGAGAGTAATGGCTTTCTTCCAATCCAGCAAACATGGTTAATTATGCACTCTTGGGCTTGAATGGATGAGGCTTTTTTTTCATGAGATCAAATCCTGTGAGTTCAAATCCTGGTGATGCAAACACTTTTCTATTGCTATTTTATTGGATAATGTACTACAGTACATAACACTATATCACTATACCTTGCATTATTATAACATATTGGTGAAACGAAACATGGTTAAATATCGGCCTGCAGTATTTTGACCAAAATGATTTATAATTGTTGGCTCGCATGAATGATTTAATTCATCACAACATTTAGCTGCTCATAAAATGTTCATGATTTCATGATTAGCATTTACATGGGTAATGTTACACATATTAAGAGATGGGTTACGCACCTGCTTAAGTCCATTTCCTGGATGTTCCAATCAAGAGCATGCAAATTACCTGCATATACTGTAGTTAATGCCCCCATGGTTGCGCGATCATTTCTTCAGAAGAAGTATCAGAGAAATCATTAAGGATTTATTATACGTCAGCCTTCTGCCAACTGTCAGCACAGACAACAATGGACAATATTGCAAAACCAACTAACAAGAGAAATATTGTGCAGTCCTCCTAACTAGTTACTTGTCAGCATATTGATGCATTCAAAAGCCTGTAATGCCAAGAAACACAGAACATGCAGAGTAACAGATGAAGTAACTGTAAGCATGCTTTCTATTTTTCAGATCCGATGTGGACTTGTGAAAGATCTGTGCATATCCTCACATCTCTCCTCTGCTTATGCCCTTCACATATCTTTTTGCGGTCTGGGCTTGCTGTTCTGTAACTGAGTAGCCAGGAAGCCCTTACCCCAAAAAGTATGTGTGGGGGGTCCAAACAACACACACTCCTCATCTCTCAGACTCAGGATAATAGGACAGCAAAATCCTTGTCCATTGTCGCACTGTTTTTAGTTAAATACATATTTTCTCTATTTTGAACTATACTTTTGAAGCCAATAACGGCATCTCCAATTGTGTTTTCATGACAAAAGATAATCTCTGCTTCACCATTTATGTAAAATATTTTATTCCAGAATTTTAAAGATGAAATGTGTGTGTATCCTGTAATCGAAAACATCATACAAAATTTGACCATTTATGTTACTTGTGAGAAATAAAGGAACATCTGTGAAATCTATAAATCACATTTATAAAGATTCTGAACATTTAAATCTTAATGTATAATAGAGGAAACCATAAACACTCATACTGAAATGGAGAGGGTTTCCTAATCCCAAATTGAACCTCAGCATATTTTCTTTATTCCTCTTGCAATTGAACGCCTAAATGAATTAAATACAGAATAATAGAGTATAACATACTACAGAGCATACTGTAATAGGAAAATAATTAATGGTGGGGTGGTGTGATGTGGCCCGACACAAAGCATGAGAGATACTCTTACTACCTTGATGTTGATTATTTTCCAGTAACATGATGTCCCAGACGTGTCTTTTTCCTTGTGTACCACAGCAATTAGGCAATGATTGCAATTTGTATTTATTAATAAACAACATGTCATGCTCTTTAACAGTTTATAGTAGTACATGTAATGTTGTGGAATGTATATGAGACAAATTAGTTCCTATTATCACCAGGCTTGTGTAGAAACGGAATACATGTAATGGCGTTACGTAATCAGGATACAAAAAAATGGTAACTGTAATCTGTTAAAATTATGTCAAAAAACAAAGGAATCAGATTGCAGGTACATTTTGTGAAAAAAAAAAAATAAATAAAAAAAAAATGGTAAGACTATCAGGATTACAATTTTTTTTTTCATTTAAAACCAAAGAAATGAAACTTTTGACAGAACACAGTATAGACAGCTGCTTGATTATAGTTCTGGTTCTCTCTCGCCAGTCGTGACTCACATGAGCAACCTCCTGGTGCTTGCGCAAATTAATTTTGTGCAAAGTTAATTTGGTAGAAATTAACATAAATTGTTCTCTGAAATGCTTTTGTTACATTACATTTACATTTACATTTATTCACTTAGCAGACGCTTTTATCCAAGCGACTTACAAATGAGAAAGAGAAAGAGAAAATTGTTAGGGTGACCATACGTCCTCTTTTTCCCGGACCTTAAAAAAAGTGTCTAAATTTGAGAAATTGTACTCGATTCTGTTTTAGTTTCATTATGATGTACTTATGGTCTAATACTGCATCATGTGTACGCATATTTGCATTGCTTCAACCTCTCTCTGTATTTCCCACCTTCCAACACACCAACTGGTTGATTATAAAAGGCTTGCAGCAACTATTGGCCAAATTCCTGCCTCTCAACCATTAGCTTATTCTCAGCAAACATGCAAAGGTGAAGCATTGTTGTGTACAGCGTCCACATAGCAGCAAATAACAGCTGTCCTGAGTCGAAACAAAGGCCATGGCCATATATGGATATTTTTAATTTTATATCATCACATTGCTTCACATGGGGCGCACGGTGGCTGAGGGGTTAGCATGTTCGCCTCACACCTCCAGGGTCAGGGGTTCAATTCCCACTGTGGCCCTGTGTGTGCAGAGTTTGCATGTTCTCATGCTGCGGTACTCCAGTTTCCTCCCCCAGTCCCAAGACATGCATGGTAGGTTGATTGGCATGTCCAAAGTGTCCGTAGTGTATGAATGGGTGTGTGAATGTGTATGTGATTGTGCCCTGCGATGGATTGGCACCCTGTCCAGGGTGTATCCTGCCTTGTGCCCGATGCTCCCTGGGATAGGCTCCAGGTTCCCCGTGACCCTGAAAAGGATAACGCTGGAGGATGTACATTGTTTCATATTACATAGCCATTGAAATGTGTAAATGAAGGCAGAAGGTACACTTGTGGCATCTAATATTTTATTTTATTCCATGGACATTCAAAAGGAATAATGTAGGAAAAATGTAAAATGTAAAATGTAAAAAGTTTATTTATATATGTGATGCTAATTGTGCCTTTTCAGTGTATTAAAGTCTGCATTCATTGTAACACTGTTTTGAATCCTATTAAGATGCTATTTGGAATACATACAAACTGTTCCAAAAAGTTGGGACAGAGGTAATTTAGGACTAATCGCGATGGGACAAGTTGAAATAAGAATGTGATGTGAAACAGGTGAGGCAATCGTCTAATCATAGTACATAAGGAACCTCCAAAAAATGGCCTACTCCTTCAAGAGCAAGGATGGGTCGAGGATCGCCGATCTGCCAACAGATGCATCAACGAATAATCCAACACTTTGAGAAAAAATTCCCCAATGACAACTTGGTAGGATTTTGGCCATTTCACCTTCTACGGTGCACAACATAATTAAAAGATTCAAGGAATCCGGTCAAATCTCGGTGCGTAAAGGGCAAGGCTGAAAACCACTTCTGAATGCGTGTGATCTCCGATCCCTCAGACGTCACTGTCTTAAAAACCGTCATGAGTCTGTAATGGAGATCCTGACATGGGCTTGAGAATACTTTGGTAAACCTTTGTCAGTCAACACCATTCGCCACTGCATCCACAGATGCAAGTTAAGGCTTTACAATGCAAAGCAGAAGCCATACATCAACATTGTCCTGAAACGCAGTAGCACAGTGGAATTGTGTTTTTTGGTCCAACCAGTAAACATTTCAAATAGCTTTTGGACAAAACAGCCGTTGGGTTCTCCGGGCCAAAGAGGAAAAGGACCATCCAAGCTGTTATCAGCATCAGGTCCAAAAGCCAGCGTCTGTCATGGTATGGGGGTGTGTCAGTGCCCATGGCATGGGTAATTGCACATATGTGAGGGCAGCATTAATACAGAAAGATATGTACACATTTTGGAGCAACATATCCAGATGTTGTCTTTTCCAGGCACCTCCCTGCATTTTCCAGCAGGACAAGGCCAAACCACATTCTGCCTGGATTACAAGCACATGGTTGCATAAGAGTGTTAGCATGGCCTGCCTGCAGTCCCGACCTGTCTCTGAATTGAGAATGTGTGGCGCATTATAACGCGCAAAACAAGGCAAAAAAGGCCCCGTACAGTTGCACAGCTGAAGAAATGCATAACAGATGAATGGGGAAACATTCCGCTTCTAAACTAAACAACTGGTGTCTTCAGTCACCAAATGCTTAATAAGTGTTATTAAAAGAAAAGGTGGTGTCACACAACGGTAAACAGTCGACTGTCACAACTTTTTTGGAGTGAGTTGCAGTCATCACTGAGTGTATATTTTCAAAAATAAATTAAATACACAAAGTAAAACATCAAATAATGTGTTAATAATGTGTTTTCATTTTATAGTACAGGGTGAATTGAATTTTCACATGGTGAAATGACTCCTTTTTGTTTGTTTGTTTGTTTTTTTTTTGCATTTTCCATACTGTCCCAACTTTTTCGGAATTGGAGTTATAAAATATACACCAATCAGCCATAATATTAAAATAACTGACAGGTTAAGTGAATAACATTGATTATCTCATTACAATGACACCTGTCAAGGGGTGAGATATATTAGGCAGCAAGTGAACAGTCAGTTCTCAAATTTGAAGTGTTGGAAGAAGGACAAATGTACAAGCGTAAGGATCTGAGCAACTTAGACAAGAGCCAAATTGTGATGGCTAGATGACTGGGTCAGAGAATCTCTAAAACGGCAGGACTTGTGGGGTGTTCCCAGTATGTGGTTAGTACGCAGCAAAATTTCTGTACTAAAAATGTACAACACAGTGCATCACAGTTTGCAGCGGGGCTGTGTAGCTGCAGACCATTCAGAGTGCCCATGGAGCAATGGAAGAAGGTGGCCTGGTCTGATGTATCATGTTTTCTTTTACATCATGTGGATGGCCGTTGGTGTGTGTGTGTGTGTGTGTGTGTGTGTGTGTGTGTGTGTCATTTGCCTGGGGAAGAGATGGTACCAGGATGCACTATGGGAAGAAGGCAAACTGGTGGAGGAAGTGTGATGCTCTGGGGAATGTTCTGCTGGACAAAATTGGGTCCTGGCATTCATGTGGATGTTACTTTGATACGTACCACCTACCTAAACATTGTTGCAGACCAAGTACAGTGCACCCCTTCATGACAACGGTATTCCCTAACGGCAGTGGCCTCTTTCAGCAGGATAATGTGCCCTGCAACACTGCAAACATTGTTCAGGAACTGTTTGAGGAACATGACAAAGTGTTGAAGGTGTTGATTTGGGATCCAAATTCCCTTGATCTCAATCAGATCGAGCATCTGTGGGATGTGCTGGACAATCAAGTCCGATCCATGGAAGCCCCACCTCACAACTTACAGGACTTAAAGGATCTGCTGCTGACATCTTGGTACCAGATACCACAGCACACCTTCAGAGGTCTTGTAATGCTGTTTTGGCGGCAGAATGGGGACCTACACAATATTAGGAAGGTGGTTTTAATGCTATGGCTGATCAATGTATATAATATAATGCTGTCATCTACAGTACTGTGAATTATTATTGTAAATTTAATATCTAAAATGGCTTTTTGTTGTTCTGGTTTTTTACAGATTTGAGACTAAATGGATTTTATCGATTTTATTGAGAACCTTTATTCAAATTTTAGGTAGTGTTTATGCGTATATATCGTTTTTAAATCTCAGACATCATACAGTATGCAGTATATTTTTCTTAGTGTCACAGAGTTCATTTGTCTGACCTGTCACAGAACATCCAGTAGATGGAGTACATCTCCTTTGCTACACAAAGAGCAGCATTACTGAAAGGTCACTCGGTGCATTGTCTGTATCTGTCTTTTTAACAATCAGCAATGATTTATACATTCAGTTAAATACACTTGTTTTCACAATGCTTTTGGAGGTGTAGGAGGTTTTTGTGTCAAGAACCTGAATATCAGTCTAATGAAGCTAATGATACACAGTGTTATTTTAAACTAATTGAAGGAAGGTGAAACTGAGTTTGTAGTCAGTTTAAGCAGTTGCTTAGTCAGGTTTTCTTATTCGGGATCAGTTTAGAAATTTGATTCGTCTCCTCCATGTTGATCACGAGACGACTGGTAAACTGTTGGCAACAACGTTAATCTTAAAGGAGAAACAGATGTGTTTAAATTGTTATTTCCCAAAAGATCATATGAGCAAGTCGGAGTTATGAAAGTTTTGATAAAGTTTCCTGTAATACAGCTGTTCTCAGGTAAAAACTAAAATACAACTGGCCTTTGTTAATGTAATTAGACGTTCACCATGTGTTTAATATTTTCTACTACAGCCCTTCACACACTCAACACAAAGACTCAGATGAGCTGATCAGTGGAAATAAACATATATATAATACAGAAGAAGGTGTAAAGTATTTCTTTTCCTGTGAACCGAGCATTGCTCATACATGTGGCTCCTTCTTGACGCTATTTTTTCACAGCTGAACTTAATTTCAGTTTCAAAACCATTCTCAGTAATTCTTTTGATATGGCTGTTCTTGGAATCATCTAAATCTGACTCAAAACACATTAATAAATACGGAGTTCATACGTGAATTTCTATGAAGCTAATGGATCATGTTAAAAATATTTCTAATTTGTGGAAATGGAAATCATACACAGCGTGGTTTTGGTTTTCCTGAAAACCCACAGCCTTAACTGAATTTCAAGCCAATTCATTCAATCAGCATGCACTATATGGCCAAAAGTTTATGGACACCCGACCATCACACCACAAAGCACACATTTCTATAGAATGTATTTGTATAATGCAGCATTATAATTTCCCTTCCCTAAGAGGCTTGAACCTGTTCCAGTATGACGATGCCGTGAGATCCACGATGACAAGATTTGCCAAGCTTGGACTGGAAGAATTCGAATGTCCTGCACAGAGCCCTGACCTCAACCCCACTGAACACCTTTGGGATGATCTGGAACATTGATTGCACCCCAGGCCTCCTTACCCAACATCATTACCTGACCTCAATAATGTTCTTGTTGCTGTATGAACACATATCCCAACAGCCATGCTGCAAAATCTAGTAGAAAACCTTCTCTGATGAGTGGAGCTTATTATAACAGCAATGGGGGACTAAATCTGGAATGGGATGTTAAAAAAAAAAAAAAAAAACATATTGTAGTGATGATCTGACGTCCACATACTTTTGGCCATAGAGTACTGTATATCTCACACCCTGAATCTCTTTAGATCAATGGTTCTTTAAGTGAGGTCTGGGGACCCCAGGAGTCTTTAAAGAATAGCCAGGGTGTCTGTGTGTTTTTTTTTGTTGTTTTTTTTTTGTTTTTTTGTTTGTTTTTTTTACATTTGAGGCCAAACATTTACATACATCTTGGCTGAAGATGTTCAAACTCAGTTTTTCACAACAGCACACATTCCATGTTACCACACATTTCCTGTATTAAGTTAACTAGGGTATCTACTTCATTTCCATTTCAAAAGAATATCTAAGAGATTTCAGCTTTTATATACTGTATCAGATTTTCAGTGGGTCAAAGGTTTACATACACTTTGTTAGTATTTGGTTGCATTGCACTTTAATTGCTTAACTTCAAATAAATGTAATCTTATGGCACTATTTTATCTCTGTGTATGATTTAGAGCAGGCAGAATTCTAGATCTAATGACCTGTATATAAAATAACTAACAAAAATGAAAATATATTTTTAGCCTTTCAGTCAAATTGTGCACTGCGATCATTAATAATAGTTTTAACTTGTCAGTGCTGGCAAGTGACCATGGTATATATATGTGGAGGCATATATCTTTGCATTAAAATCATGTAATGCACACCAAGACGTGGATTATCCCTTACATATGAAAGTAGTTCTTTTTCACCTAGCCTAATAGGTTTAAATGTTATAATTTTATTGTCACAGTTATATACAGTTTTTTACTATTAAAAAATCTTTAGTTGTGTGGTGCGTTATCTCTGTAGCAATGTTATAGTGGAGAGGTGTGAATTGTTTGCCCAGCTGGGAGTCATACCCCTTCCGTTTCCCATCCCCCTACTCACCAGCAGCTAAACACAGAGTCACGATACTCTACACACAGAAAATCAACAGTGTCCTGACTAATCTTATAACAGACTTGTAGCAATAAAATAATTTGTTTATACTGGATGAAAATGTCAGAAAAGTCGATTCTGGCCAGTGTACTGCGAGAAAGAGTAGAAACGTCCAAGTATGTTACTGGCAGAAAACTCAATTTTGGTCAAAAATGTATTTTTCTTCATATTTATCCTTTTCCCAGAATTCAGCCACAGTGACAACTGATGGGTTTTTCCGGACTGCCACATATATTGATAAATCAATTTATATCGCAAATGTAATAGATGCTGATATATTTGACTTAATTGATTGTCAGTGAGTTTGAATATCATTCTGTGAAATCCTCTATAGAAAATGAATCTATATCTGAATATTCTGTTTATACTGTACATTATGTTGTTATTTTTAAAAGTATAACGTGTATGCTCCTGACACTGTGTCTGCTCGTGTATACCTTCATCTGCTTCGAACACAGTTTTATTATCTCTTGAGACTAATGTTTGATATTGACTCAGTTAGTACACTCCTGTCTGCATGATGTCATCGTCTGTACCGCTGTCAGCCAGTAATCATAAACTTTTTATCTTCGTTACTGGAGAATGATGTAATCATGTTCAATATATGTATGCTCAGTAGTATGCAAAAACTACATTAGATTTGATTCATTATGAAATAACTGTTCTTAGTAGTGGAGTTTTGAACTGTGCTTTTCACACAGAATTGAACATTTTTGAACCACAGCAGTTGTCGGATTTTTTTTTTTTTCATCCACAGATAGGCATACATTAGATTAATTACTGTATATCTGTATATTAAAATATGCTCTACTGGTCTCCTCAATACAAGCAGTATTTGAGCCCATTTTCAACATTACTTATACATTAGTGTATTAATGTAGTTCATATGTGACAGATAATTGTCTATTAATTCAAACATATATTCTATACATATTCTATACGTATGACCATTTAGGACATCAGTAAAAGAACTAGTTAGGAAAACAAGGTTACATATGTAGTGTAAGCACAGGTCCATAACTGAGGACCACCAGAGCAGTTTTCTTTGGAATTTGTAGAATTTTCCCATTTGCTCATTTCCTTGCTAGCAAAGTCAACACCTTGTCATCATGACCATGACCCCACATGTACAGCCTATAAAAGGTTTCTGCTATGTCATGTTTGTCCTCTGGCCTTTTTCGTCATTCCCATCATCGTTTGTGACCATGATTTTCTCGTGGTCCTCTATTCATTCAGAGAATCACATTTAAAAACATAACCTTCCATTCTACTTACGCCCGCGAAGTTTCTTTGTGAACTAGTGAACTTGTTGGCATCTTGAGTACACTTTGAGACTGAGAATCACTGAAAGTGTTAATAATAACTCTGTTTTATTGATGAGGATGACTCAAACTCGCCACACAGCATATGGGTTGCAATAAAGCAAAATTCATTCTGTAGAATTTGATGAGGGTAGATGATGTACTCCATGTTGTCACGTCACAAATGTCCACAAGTGAACAGTTAATGGATGAGAGCACCTTTGACATGTGTCACAACCAACTGTGGCTGTTTGGTGTATATCAGATGGATTGGATGCAATTGTTTTAAGAGAACATTTAGGCTTCTTAGATTTGAAATGAGACAAATTCCACCTCCTTTCTGGATCAAAAACTATCCTGAAAAGATCTTGGCCAGACAGGCCCATGTGTTACATATTTCTACTGTCTAATTCTGTAGCAGCATCTGAACATCTGCTGTCAATTTAGCCAGTTGGCATTGGTTTTGCAAATTTGTGGGTGGACCTTTGTGGTCTGTGGTGGCTAACAGTGAACTAACTGACTATGTATACGTAGAGCATGACAATGCTTCCAAGGCACTTCAGAATTAACTGAAAAGTGCCTTGGAAGCATTATCATGGTCTGCTCTTACACAAATTGTGTTTTTGTGAAGAAAAATGATCATGCCAAGGATAACTTTTATTTATTTATTTTGTTTTGACATGACCCATGAACGGGCCTTGTGATTGCGGCCGTGCTTCAACTTCCACTTCCCAAATACTGTTCCATCACAAAATGCAAATCACAGTTCAGTCAGTGGTGTTAAAGTTGGGAGCTTAAATTTAAAGAATGATGCAATTTCCTCTGCAATCAAGGGCAATCTATTATTTCCCTACAAAGAAAAAAGTCGCTCTCTAGCCTTATTTATTTATATGGAAATTAATTATGAGCAAGGTGCTTAAACTGATTATTTATTTTTGTCGGTATGAATTCTGACTTTTGTCCCAATGTTGCCAAAGTGGAATGATTTAAATTAATTGGCTTATTGTCATCTTGTTATTTAGACTCTTGGCCCAACATTGATATAATGGATTCAAAGGTGACTGAAATCCTGTTGGCCCTGTAATCAAATGGTTGGCCCATTGTTGGCCCCATGGAATTAGCTAATGTTGGCCAAACATTGGTCCAATAGCAGTTTGCTACCTTGGTTGTGATCAGCTTTTATTTTGTGTCATAATTAAAAACCACTTCTTGTAAAACATGCACTTTTTGCGTATTTAATGTGTTTATAAGGTTGACCGGCTAGAGCTGAGTTTCCAGCTGGGACTGGATTTACTAGTCAGCAAGTATCATAATTAGTTACCAATAGGGTTGCCATCTATACCCATTTTCCTGGGATTGTCCCATCTGTCCTAGAAAATATATTGCATTTCTTCACGAGACACCAAATACACCAGTTCTCTCAGTTATACCAATGTGCAATGTTCACTTCTCACTGATCAGACAGAGTTGCTAGGACCTAATTGGATATTGGACATCATAAAACACACTGCTCCACAAAACTGTACTAAAATGTATGAACTCAGGATTGCTAGGTTAACGTGAGCCAAATTCTATTTTAGGGCTAGCTGGCTTTCCCATTTCTTTAATTCAGGAAAATCCGCTGACAGTCCTTGATAGAAAGAATAAAAAAATGATATAAAACATGGTACAGTTTTTAACAGTGAATGAATGAAAAAAGAGCGGTATGCTGAAACCAACTGATGGTTATCCAAATTTGGAAATATCCAGCTGGGAATCATTAAACGTGAGGATATTGAAGCACTGGATGACCAAAAAAAAATCACCAGCAACATAATTAAAAAAAAACAACTGAAATCACAAGGTAATCTCATCATTTATGGTGAGATTAAGATTCAGAAGAGTATAGAAGTGCAGTGTCTGCATTATTGGGAAGCAGAGCGATGTACTGTTTGTGTCCATGTACTGTAGAAAAAAGGTCAGTGCAAAAAAAACTTCCATGACTCAAAAAAAAGCAAAAGTGAGACATTAGTGAGGAATATTTTGATGTCATTTAGCCAGGAGCAACTGGTTAAAGACTTGCAGAAAGTCGGCTGATTTGCTTTCAGATTTGTCCAATTCACGTCACACAGCGCCAAGCTGTTTTCTTACAGTTCAGTACTGCTTAACATGATCCAACACTATCATAGAAAAGCAGGAAAACAAGCATGGCTACAGCTACCTCAGTTCAAAGTAAAAATAATAATAATAAATCACAGAATTATATGCAAATAATGACATGACAGCTATGACCAAGTAGCAGTAATTTCCTCATTCACTCATTTAGCAAAGTCATCAATGATGTTCTTTAATTTCAAGCCCTGGGCTCTGACACACTCAACTGTGTGTGTAGTTAATCCATTTAATCTTTCCTGAGACATTCTGCTTCTCGGGTAGTTTTTAAGTATTTTTAGTTTTGAAAATTAACATTGTGCTATTGGCTGCTGCACTGTTAGACACAAGTAACTGATGGATGATAAAAGGCTATCACATGTCAGTTGAACATGGGGCAGCATGATTTCTTCTCCAAGGGGCCTCTCCTTGAGCATGTGTTGTAGTACCCATTTTGACCACTAGGTCAACAATAGCTCTATGGCACTAAATGGGGTAATGTTCAAGTTGCCACTAAATCATCAACATCTAGAAAAGAGAGCAAACACTGACTTTTATCTGTTAAATTGCATGATTTGTTTGAAATCGCTGGGTTCTCAAAGGAGGTAATTAGTATTTCAACAGAATTTTAGAATTCCACAAGATTCACACAAAATGACAATATTTCATGAGGAGAAAAAGCTGAATGCAAAGTTGTAATGCATTAGGTATCTTTTTTTTTAAAAAAACAAAAAAACAAAACTATATTTATTTGACTTTCATGCTCTGCTTCTAAAAGGCGGAAGGAATGAGCTAAAGAGATTAAATTGAGTAATGTATCTGTCTGAAAGTGCCATTATCCACACTTTTGCATTTCGGAATAAACAATTAGCCATACTGTCGCGTCAGCACCTGGGCTCACCCGGTTCATGCGCTCTGCCATGTTAGTTCCACCCCCGTAGAAATGGATGGGCATTTGCTAGTATCATATTCACTGAAAACAGCTAATCAAATCTTCACTGCTGCATGTTAAGGTGATGAGGTATTTGTTCTTTATTCAGCAACCTTTTCTGCAAAGTCATAAAGGTTCAGTCGCTAAAAGAGCCATGTGAGTTCCTTGATGTCAAGTATGAAGAGATATTCAGGCCTAATTGCATGGTTGAATTCAGTGCTCTGTGAGCAGCCTTTACGTTTCTATAAAAAAAAAAAAGATTTCAACATTTAGGCTTACTTGGCATAATTCTTTATATGCAACATGGGCTGTTCTTTTACAAATAAGCAATGTTGCCTGACTATTGATCAACTGAGCAAAATGTGGTATTCAGGTGTTTGGTGGCCTGAAGTGATAACACTAGTTTCCAACTGGGCCCTGTATCAAAAAATAATTAAAATAAAGTAAGATCAAAGCTTTCATTCTTTAATTCTCTCATTATCTGTTTAAAAAAAAAAGGGAATTTGAAGATTCCCATGTTTTGCAAAGAAACTCATTTGTCCACCCATTATACAACACGTGTTTACTTGTAATGCAAGGAGCTTTAATTAGCTCATATACTATAATGTTTATGGTAATATATAGGCTAATGTTAGCTTGTTTGCTAGTTAATGTTAGCTAGTTTGCTAGTGTTTGGTTTCAATAAAATAAAATTTTACCTACTGTTATCTAGATTATGAAAAAACTTGTAGAGCCTGTAGTGCTGTCGAGGTAACATTAGCTAAACGTTTAACTAGCAACATTCGTGCAGTGTAAGCTTAGTTAATGTTGCTAAATAAAGATGTGCTGATTCTGTTAGACAAACACACACACACGTGTGTGTGTGTGTGTGTGTGTGTGTGTGTGTGTGTGTGTGTGTGTGTGTGTTTAATGCTAAAAATAGCTGTACAGCTGTACATGAGTTATTTTTAAAAGATTTTATAAGTACAAATAAGTCACATGAAGGTCTTTTCAGTATGCCTGCATTGACCTATACAGGAAGGTCAGACTATGGGTGAGAGACGGATTTCGTCTTTTCCACAGTGTGACGCTCTGGCAGCCAAGCAGAGAAATCCCTCAGCGGGAATCTCATTCCACACTTATTGCCACACACGCGCACACACACGTGTGTTTGTCTAACAGAATCGTCACTGCACTAATGTTGCTAGCTGAATGTTTAGCTAATGTTCCTTCTACAGCACTAGCAGAGCAGTCAAGTTTTTTCATAAGCTAGGTAACAATAGGTAAAATATTATTTTATTGAAACCAAACACTAGCAAACTAGCTAACATTTGCTTATGTATTACCATAAACATTATACAGCATACACCGTTCAGCCATGGCATTACAACCACCTGTCTAATATTGTGTAGGTCCACCTTGTGCCACTAAAACAGCTCTGACCTGTTGAGGCATGAACTCCACAAGACCTCTGAAGGTGTGCTGTGGTATCTGGAACCAAGACGTTAGCAGCAGATCCTTTAAGTCCTGTAAGTTGTGAGGTGGGGCCTCCATGGATCAGACTTGGTTGTCCAGCACATCCCATAGATGGTCAAATTTACTAGATGGTCAAATGGTCAACCCCATAGATGGATTGAGATTTCGGGAATTTGAAAGCCAAGTCAACACCTTGAACTCTTTGTCATGTTCCTCAAAACTTTCTGAACAATTTTAGCAGTGTAGCAGAGCGCATTATCTTGCTGAAAGAGGCCACTGCCATTAGGAAATACCGTTGTCATGTAGGGGTGTACTTGGTCTGTTCCCAGCAGAACATTGCCCAGAGCATCACACTTCCTCCACCAGTTTGCCTTCTTCCCATAGTGCATCCTGGTGCCATTTCTTCCCCAGGTAAGCGACGCACACACACCCGTCTGTCCACATGATGTAAAGAAAAACGTAATTCGTCAGACCAGGCCACCTTCTTCCATTATTCCATGGTCCAGTTCTGATGCTCATGTGTCCATTGTAGGTGCTTTCGGTGGTGGACAGGAGTCAACATGGGCACTCTGACTGGTCTGTGCCTGCGATGCACTGAGTGTACTGATACCTTTCTCTCTTTTCTTGTTCAGCAATTTGTGCTACACTAACTCTTCTGTGGGATCGGACAAGATGGGCTAGCCTTCGGTTCACCAGTTGTCCTTTCCTGGACCTGCTTCTGGTACGTACCAACCACTACATACCGGGAAAACCCCACAAGACCTGCGGTTTTTGGAGATGCTGTGACTCAGTCATCTAGCCATCACAATTTGGTCCTTGCCAAAGTCACTCAGATCTTTACACTTGCCCCTTTTTCCAACTTCTCACACATCAACTTTGAGAGTTACTTATTGTTCACTTGCTGTATAATATATCCCACCCCTTGACAGGTGCCATTGTAACAAGATAATCAATGTTATTCACCTCACCTTTAATGTTATGGCTGATCAGTGGATGAACTAATTAAGGCTGCTTGCATTACAAGTAAGCATGTGTTGTATAATGAGTTGACAAAAGAGTTTCTTTTCCAAACATGATTCTTCTGTTTCTTTTCTGTTTCAGGAGGACTTCTGAGAAATGCTGCGTGGAGGCTGAAACACAAATTCCTTGTCTAGTGTCAACATTTGCTGGACACAGAGTCCAGATTCTGAGCGCAAATATTCTTTAGATATCCCGCATCGTGGTTCATGGGCACGTCTGTTGAAGGCTGCAGTATTGTTTAGGAAGTGAAATGACTCTGTGGACAGTGATGTCAGTGTTTGCACAGCTGAAGTTCCACTTTTGGCACAGTGTATATGCAGGGCAAGGTGCCATATTGTCTTACATACCTGCACATTGCACAAATTATTATGGGATCCTGTTTACTTGAAATAATGAAGTTCTTTCCCAATCCTTTTCTTTTTTTATTACTTGTGTTAAGTGTTAAATTATAAACACAAGGCTGCACACATTCCTGAAATATGTGGTCTTTTCTTGTCCCAGGGGAACCAGTAAAAACTTTTCCGCCGGGTACTCACACACGCGCACACACACACACACACACACACACACACACACACACACACACACACACACACACACACACACACATATCTCCTGCTTCTGTTCTGTCTTCCAAATGACCGCATCATAGCGCCAAAAATAGCAGTGTGACTACAGGAATAGAAACATTTCCTGTACGTTTTCACTTTTCCCGTAATTTTGGTGCTCCAGACACACAGCTATAGAGCCGTACGTGCCAGTGGCATACGCAAGGCTCTTTTACAGTTCCGATAACAACGTGTAACTGCCACACCTGGATCTGGATCACTGTTTAACTCACACATGTGAAGACAGATCCCTGACATAGCACTAATCTCCCAGTGGAGTGATCACATTGCTTATACTGCTGAGGTTGAGAGTGTATTACCGGACACTGGACAACACTGTCGATTGTACTGTACTGTTCTGTTCTCTGTTCCCAGTTGTCTCCTGCCGAGCACACGGACAATATGCAGAGGAAGCTTGCGTTTATACACTGAGCTGGGTTTATATGAATCCTGAGAAACAACACAACTGTGTATGTGTGGAGCAGTCTGCGCTGTACAGGTTCTTACAACTCAGAGGTTTTAAAACTCAGTCTGAAACATTAAACCAAAGCCTATTAAAATGTTATGTTTTTAATAATGTAGGATCCATTAAAAACTGACATTACGGAAAGCAGTGTTGCATATAGTGAATAATTAAGAAATTCAGACATAAAACTAAGAATTTATTGTACAGAGTTTAGCCGGTTAATCTACGGATACCCGTAATTTTTTTTCAATCGCATTTTATTACATTATAGTCATTATTTCCACTGGGTAAGTCATTATTTTGACTAACCAAGTTGTTATTTTGTCTTAATGCGTTGATATTTTGACTTAGGTTCTTGTTATTTTGACTTAGTAAGTCGAAATTATGACAACAATTGAAAAAAATAATTCCCACCCGCGTTCAAAATAATGATATGGGAATTGCAGAAAGAAAATTCACACCTTGCGGTTCAGGGCCTCCGTAAAAATCAGGTCTATTTTTTGAAGGAAAAAGAAAACCATGATGTTCCTGATCAGAGTGGTGGTGGATGCAGAGTCTATCCTGGGAACTGGATGCAAGGTGGGAACACACTCATATTTTCAAAGAGACATGTCGCCTACTGGCATGTTTTTGCGAGGTGGGAGGAAACCGAAGAACCCGGAGGAAATCCACTCAGACACAGGGAGAACGTACACCATGCCACCGGACGGCGCTCTCACCCGAATTTTAGTTCTTCTTCGTGTGGCATTTTAATTTCCTGTTAGCTGCTTATTCAAGGGTGTGTTTCAATCAGCTCCCTAGCTCCCTAGGTCATGAACCAGTATATTGTGTCCATGAGTTCAGGCACTGGTAAGGACCCTGACTTACTACATATTGGGTACTTACATTGTAAAAAATTAAAACGTAAAAATATTGCCATTTTATATATCATATAAATTTGTTGACTAAATTACATGCATTTCTGTCATTATACATCAAGCGGGATCTTAGCTAGTCGATTTATTATTATTTTTTACAAAAATCATTAAAAAAAACTGTAGAGTATACAGTATAGATCATCAAATAAAGTTAAAAACCACTAACATAAGTAATCATTTGTGAGCTATAACAATGATAACAAGTTACTTACATTTGTAAATGGAAGTTGGCTAAGAGTCTGTCCACCATTCAGAAAGCATGTCATATCCAGTAAGGGAACATTGTGAGCATCGATGCTCCCTGTTTTTTGTGTGCATTGTGGGATTTTTATAGGGAGCGAATGTCCCAGTGCACCGGCAGGATTTTGTGATTGAGACAGGCCTTAAAATGGTTGACTCCTTGGTCATTGCCCTGACTACTGAACTAGGAGCTGATTGAGACATAGCCTAAGCCACATGGACATGCTCATTTCAAAGCCTTACAATTTGCTACCTATTTTAGTAAATTATGAGTCATTGTTACGTTCACTGATCGTCCTGTTTCTGAGTTTCTGGATTTTCCCTTGTGTTGATCTGTAGTTGATTACTGTGTCGCTATAGTTGCTTGTGTTATCACCCTGATTCTTGGAATTGTGATTTGAACTGTGTTTAATAGTGACTGTTTTGTGTATGATCTGGATATTCACTTTGACTACAATGACCGTATTTGCAATTATATTTCTAATTAAGGTTTTGCACATGGATCCTACTAACTATCCTCTAGAGTGCCCTTTGTTACACTGGAGCTGCGAGGCAGCAACGATATTGGCTACACCACTGTACTGCTCAGTCTGATTTCTGAAAATGCCTTGATGATTTCTTGAAGAACTATTCTGATATACTGGTCTACGTGGGTGAATTCACACTTGGGGTGAAAACTTCATCCATCCTTCCATCCATTCCTATAGCGCTTATCCTACTCAAGGTCACAGGGGAGCCTGGAGCTTATCCCTGGGAACTTGGGGCACAAGGTGGGGGGATACCCTGGATGGGGTGCTAACTTATCGCACAATCGCACACACATTCATACACTTTGGACAGTTTGGAAATGCCAATCAGTCTACAATGCTGTGGACTTGGAGGAAAGTGAAGTACCCAGAGAAAACCCCTGAAGCACAGGGAGAACTTGCAAGCTCCGTGCACACTCTGGGATGCGGGATTCGAATCCACAACCTCAGAGGTGCAAGGCAAACATGCTAACCTCTAAGGCACCGTGGGGGTGCCAACTCTCAATAAAAAATTACCTTAAAGGAGACATATTATGTACCTTTTTGCAATATATAATATATGTCTCAGGCGTCCCCAGAATGTGTCTGGAAGTTTCAGCTTAAAATACCCCACGAATCACAATTATACCATGCTGTAAATGCCCCTTTTTGGGTGGAAGCAAAAGCACACTGTTTTTGTGTGTCTCTTTAAATGCAAATGAGCTGCTGCTCCCCACCCCCTTTCTTGAAGAGGGCAGGGGCTTTACAGCTCGTGCTTCGGATACGAAATGATTTGCAAAAAAACATACACAGATTTCAAAAAGACAATCACCTTACTGTATTGTGCATAATAAAGGTGCGGTTATGAATTATACAGACAGTAACCTGTTTTCAGGTTACTAGACATAGCTTGGTCTCTGTGAGAACAATTAGAGACAATGATAGCTTTAGCCACATTAGCCGTGGAATCTGTAAACAAGCACGATCGGAAAGGCGATTTGCAAACATTCACAAAATATAAAGTGCCATATTTACGTCTTCTAGATATGAAGCTGGATCGTGAACAGTTGGAACTGATCCAAGCTTGAGAATAAACTTTTTAGCAAATCCTACTTTGTATTGACCCTCGTTCACAAAGCAGTCTGGTGTAAAATAATTCGCACAAACGTACACAAATTTAGCGCTTTTTTGGGAGCACATTTCATTCACAAATAAAACTTCTTCACTGCGTCTACAGTGGGTCTGATGCCAGGAGTACATGAAGACGTTTATGTTCATTCTTTCAGCCAACGACAGAACACTTACAACACTTACAAAGCTGAGACATTCTTTGTATCACTGTAGCTGCTCCAGCATGGCGAACATGGCGGACTGTGTGCAGCTCACTCAGGGAAGGATCTATGCTAATAGGGCAGAGTCCGTCACCAGTCATGGGCAGGGCCTGTTCTAATGTGTTAGAGAAAACGAAAACGACTCATTTTGAGACCCTGTTTATGATTAATGGGGAATTAAAAAAAAAAAAAAAAAAAAAAAACGGAGTGGGTGGATTTTTACCATTGTAGAGTGGTTGTGTACACACACTGCCGACACACATTTATGTTCAAACACCACGTAAAAGTAAATTTTGCATAATAGGTCACTTTTAAAGAGAAAATATCATTTTTCAACATTGAACCTAAGAAAAGTTGCAGTATAACTTGCACTTAATCATATGCTGATACTGGCTACAATTTTCTCAGAAAAAAGTAACATGGTTGAAAGTAACAGGTTTTTGGGAGTAAGTTTTTAGCATAGAATTAGTTGTGATCAACGAGCAACCATACTTACAAACTGCATATTACAAAATGTGATCAACTAGCATTCATACTAATGGCATGAGGACATTAAGGACCTTCTCGTTATGTACGTGTCAATTTTTTTTTAATTCATAATTTTGTATAATTATATATACTTTTAGTATATAATTTACTTTTCAGTACATAATTTGCTGAATTCAACATGACCTTTTCAGTGAACATCACATTATCATGCAAAAGAAGAAAAATGAATGAGAGAACTTTCTTCAGGAAATGATGTAACTGCCTGCTATGATTTGTGGTAATGTGAAAAAAAAAAAAAAAAAAGTGAAGGAATGCTGTGGGACTCATGGAAAAGGAAGTCTAAGCATGTGAGCTTAAAAGCATTCACACATTAACATAAGATTTTTGACATGTTTTAATTATACAGGTAAAATGGAGTGGGACACGGTAAAGACATGCACGTAGGCTGTTCGGAAAGAGACTTTAACTATGTTTGAAATGTCTCTTACTTTTACTTTATGTACATATTTGTCAATGTAATATCAGTGGCACAAAGCTCAGTATACTAGATCAGGGATCAGTGGCTTAATAAAGGCAAATAAATAACATCATGAGTGAATCAACATGTTGGGGGCGTCAGTGTTTACATTAGGACTGTTCCACAGAGTGACACACTATTACTATTATTGTGTAAAGAGAGAGAAACAGATGGTCTTTCACAATTCACAAAATAACTGTGCGACTGTGGAATGTTTAGCCGTGATATATCTTGCAAATATTCTTCGTGGGGACATGATGCGGGACATCAAAAACACAAACATTTCATCAGATTCCACTCTTCCACTTTTATAAATGTTGCGCCTCTTTTGAAGTTAAAAGCAATGAATGATGTGCTGTCCAGTCGAAAACCAAAAATATTTGCACAATATTTAGTTGCAAAATCAGTATGCTGGGAAATATTTCTATGGGTTAATCCAATTCACTCTATTCTTTTTTTTTTTCTTTTTATAATTAGCACCAAACCAAAAAGGAAAATTTCCCAAAAACTCAGAGCACTGGCATGCTTTGCTTAATTTAAAAAACATGCAAACGCAAAACAATGCTCAGACTACAAGTTTAAGTGTGTATTGCTATGGTTGTGTGTGTTAGGTCTGATGTGTTAGAGGTAAGGTTGGGGGTGTTGTCCCCTTCCACATCTCTGCTCTGGGACATCACATCAGGAAAGCCTGAAGTGATTCACTGATGAGTCAACAGCTATGAGCTATAAAGCCACAGCACTGATGGAGCCTAAGCATGGCACAGCTCGCTCACCTAAAGGTAAGACCCCCAAGTCTTTTTCCTCTGGTTGTGTGGCTCCACTGCATCTGTTATTTATTTACTAATTAGAGCTCTCCATGGTTGTTTTACTTTTTTTATTATTATTATTATTTATTTTAAAAAATCCATTTCTTACATTATCTAATACTCTGATTATTTTATTTCTTAGAATGCAGCTCCATTATTTGGACTTAACTGAAGAAAACCAATTTGTTATTTTTTGAACAGAAAGTTACACAAAAGTTATATCATAACTATTTATACACAGCAAAAATGTGTTGAGGCAATTTGGGAAGAAAACTGAGACAGCCATTTTTAACGTAAATTGTGACCAATGTTAATTAGTCGTAACATTGCAGTTTGTTTAAATTAAGAAAATAATCTCTCTTTTTTTTGGAATAATAAGACATCTTTTAATTAGTGAAGAATGAATTCTTTGAAAAGCAGTTGAAGAACTTGTAATTACAAGATCACTGGCATCATTTAAGCGATTTATTGGAACAGCATCGATCCAGATGTTAGGTACTCTATTTGTCAATTTCATTGAATGCACTTTGTATATCCAATGCACCAATCAATTCGAATCTAATATCTTTCCAATTTTCCTTTCGCTATTGAAATTTTTAATGGAATATTCCAGGATTTTTCAAGCTATGCTCTATCTGTGGCATCTGGAGTGTATATGTGATTGCAATCTGGTGTGTGGTTTGAAAGTACCTAGTAAAATACTGAGAAAAAAATAGAACAGCAGTTTTTTGCTGTTTTTTTTTTTTTTTTTTTTGCTCCAGTTTCACTGAGATTTCTAAAATGAGTGAGTTTTGAGGAAATGTTTTTTTCCCCCGGTTCTTGTGTTTGAACTCTTATCCATTGTAATCCCACATATGCTATGTTTGTGGAAGCCTGAGATAAGGTTTAAAAATGCTGGACTATTCTTTTAATATAAGTGGGGTAAAGAGGATAAAACATGTTTTTTGTTGTTGTTGTTGCTTTTCTGCAGGTAGGTGTTGTTCTCAAGGCACAAAACCACTCACACACAAAAAAAAGGCGCTATGGCTGTATACCCTGCTCTTTTTTGCTCCTGTGTAATGACGGTGCTCACGCTCGCACATGGCCGTGGTCTTCCTACAGACAGCATGAAAAACTCTGTCAAACTACAAGTCGAGAACATCATCTCCAGAATCCAGAAACACAAAGATGAGGTAAATACCAAGAGAGCAAATTATTCCTTCCACTCTTTCCTTGCTCCAGGTTATTTACAGGTATACCTATATCATAGCGGTGTTAAATTCTTGACTCTGATTGGTCAGGTGGTGGTGTTGAAAAAGGATTGTATTGTGGGTGCTTAACATAATCTAAGGCTAATAATAAAGTATATACAGTCCCCTCTGAAAGTATTGGAACAGCAAGGCCAAATCTGTAATTTTCGCTATGCATTCAAGACATTTCAGATTCAGATGAAAAGATGAATATGAGCTGATGGATCAGAATTTCAGCTTTCATTTCCTCATATTTACATATAGATGTGTTACACAACTTAAAACATGGCAGCTTTGGTGTCAGACCACCCGATGCTTAGGTGATCAAAAGTTTAGTCAAAGTATTGCCTATGCCCAATGCTTGTGCAATGGCTCTGACAGATTTTCCATCTTTTCTCAGCTTCAGAACGGCTTGCTTTTCTCTCATACACAGCTCTCTGGTCTTCATGTTGGTTTATCCTTTTTAACAATAAATGCAGTCTTCAGAGGTGAAACTTAGCATTCAAACCAAGAGTAGACATTCAGAGCTATTAATTCTTTAAACAATCAATTTAACATCACACACCTGAGCAGCAAGAAACAACTATCAATCACGTTCTAATATTTTTGATCACTTGAAAAAACGGCTGGGTTCAAACAAAAGGTGCCATGTTCTAAGTTGTTTAACATGTCTAGATGTAAATATGAGGAAATGAAAGATGAAACTCGGATCTGTGGTCTCGTGTTCATCGTTTCATCTCAAACCCAAAGTTCTTCAATGTATGTGGAAAAATAATAGAATTGGCCTTGTTGTTCCAATACTTTCAGAGGGATCTGTATAACTGTATAATAATAAAGTGCGTTATGTAACAGAAAAACATGTAATCCTTGATAAGGTGAAGTTTCTCTGTAAGGAGATGTTTAATTAACATTTTGTGTAAGGAGTCTCCATTTTGAGCACATTATAACAGCCTCCTCTTCAGGACTAGTTCACGGTAGCATGATAAGCTGTACTTTTTCATCATATTAATTTCAAGAGAGAGAAAATGGAGATGCTAATAATAATATAATTCAATATTAAAAACAATTATTGGCATGAGGTATAAAATACTTCGGGATGCGCTGTTATAGGAAAATGATCAACATGATGTTATTTACTGACAAATTTGAGTATTTATATCAGCTAATAATCTGATTTGTTGTGCAGGCACATTATTTGAACATAACTGGTGAAACCCATTGTGTGTTTTTTAAATGGAAAGTTACACTTTATTTGAAGAAAATGTTTTGTTTCCCTTGAACCTAACCTGAGATACAATGTCCTCTCACAGTTCCAAATACTCCATAAAATGATCCTGGATAGTCCCGAGCTCTTGCCCGAGCTGCAGTCCGATAAGCCCATCGATGGTCTGAGCTCCATGGTGGACACGCTGAACAACTTCCAGCGAGTTCTTCACAGCCTGCCCAAGGGTCACATGAGCCAACTTCACAGTGATGTAAGCACACTGCAGCACTACCTGGAAGACCGGATGAGCTCACTGCAGTGCACACACAGGAAAACAGGCACAGAGAAGAACCTGGAGGCCTTCCTGAAAAACCACAGCATGTACTACATCACCCTGGGTCACATCACTCTGGATAGACTGCAGAAATACTTACAGAGACTTAACCACAATCTGGACCAGCTGAGAACATGCTGAAATGAAAGATCCCTGTATTGCTTTTTTATTATTGTATTTTTGCTCGATTTATTTATATGAATGTATTTATGAACCAAATAACTATTTCCTATTTTATTTTTTATATGTTTTAAGATGTTAAATTAATGCATTTGGGAACCAGAGCAGACATTCCCATCAGGCTTCACGTTCACACATGCATGCACACAGACATACACATTATACACGCTGACATCACCACCAGCCAAGTATTCTCACTGATGTCACAGAGTTACCGGAAAACTCCTGACTGATCATGCTGGGAAGCACAAATCCTCTTGCCCTCTTCTTAGCACCAGCAATCACTATGGATCTGAATGCAATATGATCTTATGTATACTGTCAATAGCTGAATTTGAGATGCTTATTTGCATCTCTAAATTATGTCATGAACGTAAGGCATTTATTTCTTATATATTCATTGAAGTTCACTGAAATAAAAAATAATAAAAAAAGCACAGTTCTCTAAGCCATGATTGTTTCTAGGATATATGCAGCTTCAAATAAGGAGCACAAAGGACCAACACAACAAACCCAGTTTATTAGCAATCATTTATATTGTACGGCCATCTGGCTGCTTGATGTTGCAGCAAAATTGTCTTGCCAGCTAAAAGCCCTGTGTACTGGGGCTTAATGAGACATGCATTTGTGGATTTAAAGGCAGGAGAGAGTTGTATAAAGTATAACACTAGACTCTAGTAAAAGAAAGAAGGCTAAATCGCCATAAAGTGTCACTTAACTGTGCTTTACGGGACAAAAACAGTCGTTTGTTAGTTATCAGATAAAAGATGAAGAGAGAGAGTATAACTATTCTTTTCCAGAGAAACGAAACAAGTAAAAGAATGACGCACCAAATGTACCTCCAGCATAGTAAATATTGACTCTCACCCACCCATCTACCTTTTATCTAATGACCTGGAAAGGCAATGTTTGTGAATACATCCGGGGCAAAACTGCATCATACAGGCTTGCTCTGGTTAGGAAAAAAGCGCATTATTTCATAATACGCACGTAACTGAACCCTGACCACCATCTTCAGCTCAATGAGCCAATGCACAGAATTCCCATCATCAACTCACTTTTGTATCCTCTTGGGTATAATATTAGGCACATTATTCCTGATTTTTTTTGTTGTAACTCTGTCAGAGGTCATACACTACCTTGTTCAAATCAAGTCTGGAGACTGAGAGGGTTATTTATGACATTTCTTTTCTCCTTAATGTCTGGAATTATATTCTTTTACAGATTAAGGTCATTTTCACACTATTGTGCCTTTTTATCTGAACCAGGGCCATTTGTTCCGAGAGGTCTGTATGTTTGGTTGAGTGTGAAATCTTGACGACAGTCGGAGGGCCGCTTCAGCCGAACCCTGTTGCGGACCATATGGAAGTTATCCACCCTCAGCACTGCGCACAGAATAATGCGATGGGTCCAACGTGTCACGTTACTTCCTGTTTCAAGTTTCGTGATAGTGAGGAAGGGTTGGTTATTGACAGCGGAGAACAAGAGAAAGGCATTCAAGCACAAATGGCCACAACTCTTAAAAACTCTTTACATACATGTGAGCAGAACCCAAAAGCTTCCCTCAAACAGTTGATCAGTATCGAGCTGTATTTGTGCTCCTTAAATGACGGTTTCTCATTTGCAGATGTTAAGAACATTTTTCCTATTGTTTTGCTACCGTCACCTCTGGCTTGCTGATTAGGGATCATAAGGAATTCTTAGTGACAGCAAAAAATTGGATCAAAACTTTTGCACTCATCTAGAAATAACACCTGTAAACCAAGTTTTACGCAAATATTTATTTTCCATAGAGTGGTGTATAATGCTACACCTAAAAGTACAGTAGCTCCCACAATATAATAAGAAAATGCTGGAACATGAAACGTTACATTATTAGAATTTTTTTTATTATTACCTTTAATATAAAACGTATCGCACCAGGCACACCAAGTAAAATTCAGTCTTTCTCTGGCATGTTCTCACTCACATTCACACAGCACTTTTTAGATCCAAGCTCAACTGAACCACTTGCTCTTCTTGACGAGGGATTCGTTAGAGTTCGAAGTGCCTGTGAGTTTCTTCTTGTATTGTTCGACCAGACGGTCAAAGTGATCGTGCTCTCTGTTCTGGAACTTCCTCTTCGCTGGTTTGGCATTCTGAAAACACAAAAACTTTCATAATAACCATACTAGAAATGATTCTGGTTCTAAAGAAAATGCACACATTGTGCATCGAGTTTTACTTACGTGTACATTTATTCATTTAGCAGACGCTTTTATCCAAAGCGACTTACAAATGAGGAAATACAAGCAAAGCGATATATCAAGAGGAGAACAATACAAGTAATTCTACAATACGAGTTATACGTTACAGGATCTATAAATTGTTTTAAGGAGCAAATCGGAGCTCCTGAAAGAATGTAAAATTACACATTTGGGGCCACACTTCAACTGACAAAATTCTACTAGCATGAGCTAGTGCAAATTTTTTTTTTACACTGATAACCTATAAAACTTGAGGTAATTTATTTCAACTGAACTGCACACATGAATTTAGTGAAAATCTTGTGAAAGTCTGTCGTTTCATATGACTAACAAAAGAAAGAAAGAGAAAAAATGCTCAAATGAAGACATAAGACTAGCTGTGCAATCAGGACAAGTGTAAATGCCACTGTTTAAAAGGAGGAGGAGTTAGTGTGTGTCTATGAGAACAAGTGTGCCATGTTTACAAGGTGCCCTTTCACTCGTTTAGTCATCCCTCTGTGAGCTTCGGCTTATATGAAGTTTTGTGGCATCACTAAAAACGCGCCTGGTAATTTACAGGTAATTGGTCGTTTATTAGCAGGAGTACGAAGTTAGCGTTATTGAAACTTCTGTACAACTTTGAAGTATGGTTTAGCCCAGGGATTCCCAAACTTTTCCAGGGCAAGGACCCCAAATGGCATTAACATTTGACGGAGGCCCCTCTTTTGCAAGATGTCTTTAAAAATACAGACTTCTGAATATATCCCACTTTTTTATTAATAATTAATGATAACATCTTTACATTACATTAGGAATTTATCGTGTGTATGTGTGGTTGAGAGTGAGAAAGAGAAAACATACTAGTGGGAGGGATGGGCATATCAAATTGTTGAGGCCTCCCCAGGCGGCCCCCACTTTGAAAACCACTGGTTTAGCCTATGAAAGCATTTCTGATGCACAACGGTTTAAATAAAAGGCGTTTTCATACAATTTAAGTCTTTTTGCGACCCATGGACATGCTAGTGTATTCAGAGAAGCAAGCGTTCTATATTTAACCTTCTGATGCCTCAATCATTACGCTTAGGAGTTCTTTGGTGTGTCTCACAAGGACAAGGGTCATCAATTAGATTCGACAGGATTCCTAATTCTGACAAAGCAAAAACTATTTGAACCAAAAAGCATTTCTACTCACCTGCACACACGCTCGCATACACATACACACACCTCCAATAGCGAGTGTCTATTGCCTATATGTAGCTATAAGGTGCGTCTCAAGCAGCTCCCTAGTTCAGTAGTCAGGGCACTGATCAGGCAGTCGGCCATTTTAAGGGCTGTCTCGATCGCAAAAACATTCCCGTGCACTGGAACATTCGCTCCGTAAAAAATCCCACAATGCACCTCAAAAACCAGGAAACATCGAAGCTCACTATTGTTCCCTTACTGGAAATGACGTCATATTTTCTGAAGCCTCTCAGCTTGAAAAGAACGGTGGACGAACTCTCAGGCAACTTTGTCTACAATTGTAAGCAGCTTGTTATCGTTGTTGTGGCTCTCGAATGATTTCTTACTTTAGTGATTTTGAACTTTCTATATATGGTTTGTTGGGAGTCTAACGACTTTTAAGTGTATAATGTCATTTCAAAAATCCACTAGCTAGTGTACGATTGTGCTGGAAGTACCATGAGAGAAATGCGTGTGATTAAGTGAACTAATTCATATGACATATAATGTCAGAAAGATATCGGTCCATCCTGTTGGTTATAAATGCCAGTGGTGATGTTTTACGATGCGAGTACATAGTCATATCACCAGAAATTGAGGTATCAGTGTCCCAATGCATAGTGAGCCAGGGTCCTTACCAGTGCACGAACTCGTGTACACGATATACTGATTCACAACCTAGGGAGCTAGGGAGCTGATTGAGACTCACACACAGATTTCAGTAGGTCTTGGTGCGTCTGTATTCTACAATTCACTTTTTTTTTTTTTTTTTTAAGATTCTATGTTATGGAGGATGGGTTTTGGTTGACATATGATTATCCTGGCTCTAAGGAAAACGCTTTAAAAAGTGCTGTACAACAAAGCATATCTCTTTCAGAGAGACTTAACTATGCAAATATCCTTTTCCCTCATCTGTATCTCATATAGTTATGCTAGAATAACATGTTCACCTGTTTCTTATTTGGACTGGGTTTCTCCATCGAGAGTACTCCCTTTCTCTCCTTCCTGCTGGGGATCGTCTTCACTTTCCTAACCTGGGCATTCTGTTTACCTTTATCCCGTTTCCTGTTCCATCAAAAAGAACACATTGGTTTAGAACAATTCATGTGAAAGAGTCAGTACTGCTTAATCAGAATGTTCTGGAAAAAAAATAATCAGAGATTAAATCAGTACCTGATCTTTGGCCCGATACGAGAAGGCATGGGAAGAATCTTCTGCCGTTTTTTGCCGTCACCCAGCTCGACGTGCTCTACTTCTGGTGTGGTTCTGAAACCTGAGTAATGGCTGCTTACAACTCCCTGGATCTTCTTGCCTCCTTTCTGAAATTCCTCTGACTGCTGAACTGCGGCTGAGGGCTTTTTAGGAGATTTCTGCTGAGGCTGCGTACTTGTGCCTTCCAGAGTTCCAAATCTGCTCACTTGTTTCTGTGATTTGATCATTGAAATCAAATTAGAGATACAAACACACAAACTGATTTTATACTGGCGTGCCCTGTAGAAGTATTGACTTCCTTCATAACCTTGATGAATAATTTTCTATATATACACAGTTCGTTCCATCATGGTGTCACCAATTAGGTATCCAAAATGGAACACAATAATGAGTATGCAAAGAAGAGACAGCTGGCAGTGTACACACTAGTTAAAAACTGAAGAATAGGTTCAAACTAGTGGCAGAAGTGGTAGCTACTGCAGAGGACCGTTCCAAGAGTACTTGTTTACACAACGTGGGTGAGGCTAAAAGGGCAGGCCTAGGAGAGTGTACCAAGGTTGGCCACAGTGGTCTGGCACCTGTAGCCCTGTTCTACAAAATGTTTGACCAACCGAATACACAAAGTCTATGACCTGCGATGGACTGAAACATAATGAGCTAAGTGGCAGCACCTGGGGTGTAATTTTAAGCCAGAACTAGTGCTCCAAAAATGATTAAAATGCCCAACTTCCATGTCCTCTTCTTCAGGCACTGTAGACTGCAGAGGTGTGGGTCTGCTGTTGTTAGAAATCTACAGAAGAGCAATTATAATATATAGCATGTTGGTCAATGTGATCCGACGCCATCAAGCAGGCATTTCCTGCTTGAAAGAACATGATCACTTGACCAGTACACACAAACATTATATTTTAGCTGTATGGAAGAACCAAAGAATTTTCAACACAAAAAGGATGAACGGTTGTTGACCTGAACAAATCAGGTAATGGCTACATAATACATAAGCAGTTCAAAATTTCACTGAGCACAAATATATTTTAGGGTCACGGCAAAATGTTTTACATGTCTAAAACAGTTCAGATTCGTCAGGAAGTGGACTCATGAGTGAACTAATCCCCCCCACCCACAAACCCAGTGAGGATGATGGCAAAAAGAGCTTAGAAATCACTACTGTAGAAGTTTTTTAATTGCACAGTTTAGCTGATTCTTGTGCTTGCCAAGTTTCAAAATGTTAACTGCCACTTTCATAACAACAAGGTGTTTAAAAGCGTTCCAAGAAGAAGCCCTTGCTGAGAGTCTCAGCAAAAAATCCAGCACCTGACATTCACCAAGTGCCATTACAACGGTAATTGGCATTGTGTTGTGCTCAGATGAGACCAAACTCAACCTTTTTGGTCAAGGACACCGTCAGCATGTTTCACGACATAAAAGGACTGCATAGGAAAAGCACGTTATCCAGAGTTAATATGATGGTGAATGATTGGGGTTGTGTTGCAGACGGTGGCCCCCTTGTGAATGTTTATGGCATTATAAATTCTGCTAACAAATATGTATATATATTTGGTAGCGGGGTTTGAAAGCGAAACAAACAATACAATAAACTTCTTTGTATTCTCTTCATCATGTGTCTAAATGTTGGTTATGAAGTTTGCCTACTGAATTTGGCATGCAGAAATAAACAAAATTTATAATAATCTCCACTATTCTGGAAAGGCTTTCCATTTGATTTGGCAAGAGTGTCATGCTGGAACAGGTTTGGGTCCCTTAGTTCCAGTGAAGGGAAATTGTAAAGCTACAGCATACAAAAGACATTCTAGACAGTTGTGTGTTTCCAAAGCTGTGGCAACAGTTTGGCGAAGAACCACATATGAGTGTGATGGTCGGGTGTCCACATACTTTTGGACATATACATAATGTATAATCTCCTATAATTCGCTCAAAACAAAATAAATAAAACAGCAAAAACATCACTAAGCTTTCGCAGTGTGTGAATGGCTAGCTTAATAAACGACGCGCCAATTATTTCATGCACACACACACGTCTAGTATTTGGCGTTCGAGTTGAAATAACTGTACTGTGTTGCCAATGCTATGTACAACCAGGCACAATACTCTAGTGTTTTTTTTTTTCCTTTCTTAAAAAGTATACTTCAGTCAAAACCGATGCAGCAGACCACATTTGGTGCAATCGGTGCACTCGTACCATAATTAAAACAAAGCAAGTCGACTGCATTTCTTCTAATCGAAACAAATAGACCCTAAATATCATTACAGTCAGACTGACTGGGTCTGAAGAAGAGATTACTGAGGAACAGATTGTGTAGGAGCAGATGTTGATGATACAGCACATCTCTCATCGCAGACACGGCGCTGTCATTGATTAATTTCCTTCATCCAGATTTTAGAATGGAGTTTATTCATTTGGGAATTTGCTTATATGATTAAGGGAGCGTGGTGTTTACGTAACGAGCCTCACCTTTCCTGCCCCGGGGTAAGCCGCAGATGTCATTTTGCTCTTCTGCTCCCTCCAAGCCTTCAATTGTAACTTCCTCTTATCCTCCAGCGAAAACTCCACAATGGGCCTCTGAGCAGAACATGACAAAGGACAGCAAACCACACACACACACACACACACACACACACACAAACACAAACACAAACACACATTTCAAGAACACTGAAAGACAGATTCAGGAAACATCAACAGTAATTATACTGTTAAATAAGCGTACTTCTAGGAAGCTGCCGTCTATTCAGAAAAAGTGCCTGAGTGGTTAGAGATCATCAAGCAAACAGATAAATCTCTATACACAACTGCAGCACTGAAGAAAACAGCCTTCACCCGGACTTTAAACAAATTAGCTTCAGCCCACTGCACACAATAAGACGAGATTTCCTCCTGCAAGCACGTCACATAGCACACGCAACACAACACATAAACCTCGTAATACAACACAGTGCTGAGTGCAAATGTTTATACACCCACAGGCCAATATGAAGAGAACAGGTATTTTACAGGACAATTGGGGGGAAGGGGAATCCATTCTGAACGATTTCACTTTTTTTTTTTCATTTCAACATGTTGGTCTATTTTCACTTGGGTTAACAGTTTTCTACACTACCTACATTTAACTCCCTGCTCTCTACACTCTGCTCAAACAGATTTGATGCTTATATCTTTTTTTAAAGCAAAGGGTCGTAAAAGGCTTTAAGAATAAGGATCCTTGCTGTACAGCATTTCTTTGCACCTGCCTGAGACTTTTGCTCTAAATAATGAATGTACAGCACCAACCAACATATTAGTGGCAGAACTTTGAAACACATCACAGATATTTCAATATAAGCATGTTTAAGGTGTTTCAGGGTGGAGGTTTCCTTACGGATCACTGATGTTTGTTCATTATTTAAAATAAATAAAAAAAAATTCATAGTGTATTTTTTTTTAAAGTGCAAATGAATATCTTTCATATTCATCACGTGTAACAGTGACTACGTTTACATGGACAGCAGTAATCTAATTATTGACCTTATTCTGAATAAGACAATATTCTGATTAAGGTGTTTACATGAGTTGCTTTTAGAATACTCCTTTCATGTTCCTATTTTACATGTTACAGAACATAGATCGATTAACGTCACACGTCATTGCGTCCCCACGCCACGCCGTCCGACGTCCCTCCAGAATTTCACGTATCGACATACAGTTGGTCTTCGTTATGGTACTGTATACAGTTTTGGGTGTTTTTATTTTTAATTTTATGAAAGCTTCAAGTGCAGTTAATGATTTGTCATGCTAAACGTGCAAATAGATGAAGCCATGGGCTGCGTCCGAAACTGCGTACTTACCTACTATATAGTAGTCGAAATACGTGTAATAATAGCCGTGTTCTCTTGTTTGCCGTCAAACGGTTGAGCACGGTCATGTGTATGCGACCTGTCGCAAAATGACGACACACGACATTAATAGTGTGATTAAGGTGTGTACTTCAATAATGCGACTAAATAAACAGGAATACTCCACATGTCTTAATTCGATTTGTGTTTTCTTCTAGTATGACTTTAGTCAGGTTTAAGGTAATCAGAAATCGCTGTTTACATGCTATTTTCTTAATCAGAGTATCGTCTTAATATCGGAATATTGTTGTCCATGTAAACATACTGTATGACATCTCTTACGCCGTATACTGCCTACTTCAAATCCGTTATAACAATCAAGAGGTTAATGGCGTAACTTTTTTTTTTTTTTAAATACTTTTCTGCTGATTTCTATTTGCACTACAGATGCATTTAAAACCCTGGGGAATGCAGACTTTTGCACTCAACTGTATGGAACAGGAAGCAGGCTTGACCTCTTGCCCTTCTAGGACCTTTGTCACTGGACTGACCTTGTTGGCCTTGAAGATTTTAGGATTGTTGTTGAGGTGACGCAGGGCTTGGAGGGCGTGTTCATGTTCCTGAAACTCCACAAAGCCGTAACCTAGTGAGCGACCCATCGGCTCACCACGCACCGGCTTCCTGTCGTACATAACTCGGCACTTGAAGAGGGACAGAAAGACAGCAGTAGGGATCTTTAATGCAGAATAATATTTATTTGATAAGGATAACAAGTATGCAGCAAGAATTTTTAACAATCACACAGTCCAGTTCAGATCAATTCCAGAATCAGGCCAACACAATACTGGCATCTAGTGTTGATGCAAGGCAATAGTGCAGTCTAATGTAATTCTATTATGGTAATTTATTTTAAAGTAATGTTTTCCCATCCTGTAGTGTTCTATGAAAAATTGTATGTGGTGTTATGCATAAAGTTTACATGCACAAGCCCTATAACCTGCCTCACCTCCTCTCAGAGAGCAAGGTCTCACCTAGTAAATATACAAAATGTATGATCAAAGTGAATAAAAATCGAAAGTAGGATATGCAGATCAATACTTTAGAAGCCAGAAGAAATACCTATTCTTTGATGGTATGAAATCTGGCATTAGTTGTTAACAGAAATTATCCAATTATACAATCGGCCAATCTCGTGGCTGCAGCACAATACATACAGTTGCAATGAAAATTATTCAACCCCCAGTGCAAATCAGGTTATTTGTAAAAATTTACAAACTTTCAACTGCTTTCAATGAACAAATCAAACAAAAGCAATTGAAATAGTTGATAGCTGTTGATAGCTTCCTTTTTCTGCCCCTAGCCAGTTCAGGTATTTCATGTGTTCCAGCTCAAGCACACCTGGTGTAACTAATGAAGCCCTTGATTACCTGCATCAGGTGTGCTTGAGACAACACCCGTTTTGCATATCTGTGCTGTTGTGAGGGATTCTGTTCAGGGGTTTGAATAATTTTGAAACTGGAGAAGTCATTATAAGTTGAATATTCAGTTGAATTTGGGGAAACCACTTGAAGAGTTCATTGTATTGAACTATTTTAGTTGCTTTTGTTTGATTTGTTCATTGTAAACAGCTGAAAGTCTGTAAAGCTTGACAATAAACCTGATTTGCAATGAGGGTTGAATAATTTTAGATGTTCATACAGGTCTTCGGCCTATGTTCAGTTAACATTCGTGTCAAATATCAGAACGGTGAAAATGGTGATTGAAGTGACTTCAACCGTGGCATGGTTGCTGGTGCCAGACAGGCTGGCTTGAGTATTTCAGAAACTTCTGATCTCACACATAACCATTTGTAGAGTTCATACAGAATGGTACGGATAACAAAAACATCCAGTGTGCTGGAGTTTTGCCAATGGAAACGCCTTGTTTATGAGAGAGGTCAGAGGAGAAACAGGACCTAACAGGAAAGCGCCGGTTACAACCACTCTTTACAATCATGGCGAGCAGAAAAGCATCTCAAAACACACATCAATCTTTGAGGCAGATGAACTAAACCTCAAGTTCCACTCCTCTCAACCAAGAACATGAATCGGAGGTTACACTGGGTACAGGATCGCCCAAACTGCACAGCTGACTTCGTGATCTGTACGTGCATGATTAACAGGTCAAAACTTCTGAATGATAGGGCTACGTCAAAGCTATATATGATGGCACCCCTGCATTTTATTTATGTTTTCTGTATCTGGAATTATAGTGAAGTGTCCTGACATACTGCACATACATTGTATGAGGAAATATACGTGTTCGTGTACTTGTATTTTCCTGGCAAATTTTTCACATCATCGTACAATTCTAGAAAAGAATGAGCTAATAAGCTTAATTAAGAATGAATTCATCATGAGGTAACGGGGAATCCTGCCACAAGACTAGCTCGACACATTTGATAATATGCTAAACGTTTTCCGTTAACATGAGCAAATCATTTCTCAGAAGACCAAGTTATGGTGATGTGAGTGCAGTGAATTTCTCGCAACTGGTTGTTGCTGCACAAAAAAAAAGACCACTCCCAAAAAAAATTAAAAAACAAAAACACACACATATGCGTCATGACCCATTAATTAGGAACCACTTACTTAAACTCGTATGACTGATTAATTAACAACAATTTATTATATAACTCAAATATGTGTGTGTGGGTGGGCGGGGGGGTGAACCAGTTACCTCCTTGATACGGACACCCTTTCCTCCCCCTGCAGCAAGCATGCAGAGTTTGCGGAGACCTTTGTTGTCCACACTTCCGGGAAGGTTTTGAATACACAGCCGGGTTTGAGAGACAAACACGTTCACATCCTTCAGCTTTGCCCGCCTCAGCTCTGCAAGCTTAAAAACACCCCCCAAACACAAACACACACACACACACACACACAATCATGTCAGCAAATACCAAAAGACCTTACACAGTCACCGATATGATACAGCTTTAGAGTTTTAGCTTTAAAATTAAAATCAAAATCAAAGTATCCAGGAAATCGCGAGGAAGTGTGGAGCTGTGTCGGCTGACGTACCCTCTCCCTCTTGGCCATATCAAATTCAGAAACTCCTTCTGCTGCTTTGGTTCCAGCACGGATCACTGAATACAGGAAGATATAAAAGAGGAGTTGGAGGAAACCAAGATGTGGAAGTGAAGAAAATAAAAATGGCAGGTATAGCATAACTATTCAGGTTAAATTTGCCATTATATACACTACACTTGTATCATAGACTGGGAGTTCCTCTTAAATTTTCTGTGTCAAAGCATCAAAGAGTGAAAATACAGGGTGTCCCCTAAAAGTCTCCATTCATATGGGAAATTAACTCTTTTTATCAAAATGTCTTCCAACATTTTTTATACTTGGTTTATATTACAGGGTCATGTGAAAAAATAAGTATACCCCATGGAAACTGTTGGCTTTTCTGACATATTTGGACAAGTAAACATTTCATCATCTTAGAATCAGTGCCTGTTAATAAAGGTGATACACTATCAAATGACACATAAAACTGACATTTTGTAGTAATTTTCACAATTTGTATTAACAAGAAAACAGATCAGTCGCATGGAAAAAAGTAAGAACACCCCTACATTTCACATACCTTCAAATCCATAACATTTGAATCAGGTGCTGAAGATTGGGTGCCAGTGATTAGAACCTGCTTAGGGAGTGCAGGTGGAACCTGTCTTATTTATACCCCTCTCATATCTAGTGTCTGGTTTTTCCTTTGTTATTGAGGTGTGTGGCATCATCATGCCAAGATCTAAAGAGTTCTGAAAGGCCTTCAGAAAAAAAGGTTGTGGATGAGTCTGGCAAGGGATTTAAAACTATCGCCAAATTATTTGAAATACATCATTCTACTATAAGGAAAATCATCTAGAAGTGGTGCAGATTTTGACTGCCAATTTGTCCAGGACTGGATGTCCTCAACAAACTCAGCCCTAGAACAGAACGTCTGATGCAAAAAGGACTCTCCAAGAACCTCAAAATTTCATCACAGGATTTTCTAGTAAGTTGACCTGCATGAGAGGCTTTTGGAATAATGACAGATGAATCAAAGATAGAGTTGTTTGGCCACAGTAACAGCAGAGATGTTTGCTGAAGACGAAAGACAGCTTTTCAGGAGAAGCACCTCATACCAACTGTGAAGCAAGGTGGTGTAAATGTTATGGTTTTGGGTTGCTTCGCTGCTTCAGGGACTGGACAGCTTGCATCAATTGATTCATTTATGAAGTCTACATCATATCAAAGAGTGCTTGAACATAATGTGAGACCATCAGTTCGAAAGTTGGAGTTGAAATGAAAGTGGATTTTTCAACGGAATAATGATCCGAGCAAATCCACCAAAGAATGGGTCAAAAAGAAGAAATGGAGGGTTATCGAATGGCCTAGTCAAAGCCCGGATTTGAATTCCACTGAAATGCTGTGGGGGGGGGGATCTGAAACATGCAGTACGTGCAAGAAAACCCTCAAACACCTTGCAAGTGAAAGAATATTGCATGGAAGAGTGGTCACAGATTCCAGAAAGCCTGGTGGATAATTATGCAAAAATGCCTACAAGACGTTATTTCTACTAAAAGGGGCAATACTAGCTTCTGAGCCGAAGGGTGTACTTATTTTTTCCACAGATGAATATCACATCTATTAAGATTTCTGTTGAATAAATGACTGAAAAAGCTCATTTTCCATGTGGTTTGTTCAAGTTGTACAACTTAATTAATAGGCACTGTTTCCAAGATGACTTGTCCAAATATGTAAAAATAAATAAATAAATAAATAAAATAAAAACGCCAACAATTTCCATGGGGTGTATTTATTTTTCCACATGGCTGCATATATATTCAGACAGCCTTTAAGAACGTCTTTGACAAAAAAAGGACGTATTGAAATCATTGTCATGGCTGGATCAGGAAGCTGTCGCAAGGTTGCGATGGACTAACAGGAAACATGGCGAGCACATCACACACACGACACTGCTCCCAAACATAAATTCAAAAAGACTGGAAGTGTTGAAGACCAATCGAGAAATGGACGTCCACGAACATCCACTGACAAAGGCACACAACAGATGTGATGCTGCCAAACATAGTCCCTTATGTACAGTTTGGAGACCTTTGGGACACCCTGTAGTGCACCCTGTAGACACCCTGTAGTATATGTACACTGTATGGTTCATCTTTTCATTATAAAGCACGTTATTCACTAACTGCTATGAATGACTGATTATTTACAGTGAAGCTAACAGAAACAATATGTAAGAATGAGACCCATCAACAGCTCCAGGAGTTTAGGGGGTTTCCTATACATTTTTATTATTTTTCTAAATAAATAAACAAACAAACAAACAATTACTCCAGGATAACAATTTTGAAAAATGCACACCTTTTAGGCAACTCTTTAGCAACAGTTGTTGGATAACATGTTTTGAAATCTCTATAATTTGCTGTTATAGTTATAACTCTATTACTCTGTTGTATTGTGATGTGAATGATATAAAATACTATTGGATTTATTTGAGGTTTTTTTTCTGTCTATCATGAACATGATAAAAAGTATATGCTTATCTTGTTTAAATATTGAATAATGCTCTTGCAAACCCTTTTACTATCTGATCCACATCTTCTTGTTTTATTTAAAATGCGTTCATTTAATTGGTTTGATAAGACTGTAAAATTATAGCGTACTCTTGGCTTTACAGCTAAAACTACTTCCCCAGACACACAGCCATGTACTTACAGCCCTCTCTGGCAAGGTAGAGGTTCCTGGAGCCTGTGTGAGTTTTCACTTTCTTGTTCTTCAGTTTGGAAGCGTCCTCTCTGGTCACTGCCAACACAATGCTCAGCTTCCTCCCATCCACCCACACACCGCCAGTCTGCAACACACAGAGCATGACTCCGAATCAGACACATACACAGAGCACAACTCGGACACGGAGCCTGAACAAAGCACAGGAAATCAAAGTACCTGAGGCTTAGAGAAAACCCTTGCATGCATGGACACACACACAAACAGAGACTACTAAAAGAAAAGCTCATTTGGACTCACCTCAGATTCCGTCTGTGCTGCTGCTGCTAGACATTTCTCTGCTGCCTCTTTTGTTTTGAACTGCGCAAAAGCATAGCCTAGACGGAAAGAGAGAAAAACAGGGTTTTTGTCAGTAGGGTTTGTCTGGTACTCTGGTGGGATATCGTGGTCCTACGGAGGGCCATCAATATACTTTTTTTAAGTAAGTGCAAAATTATTATTCTTCAGTTTTCTATATATTTACATATTATTTGTGAGGACTTTTTTTTTTTGTGAAAACAGGAAGATCACTAATTGAGTCCAGCGTTTACATCAAATACCCGAGTTAAACCCAAGTTACATTTTGTGACGAGCTGATTTGACGGCTTCTTACTGAATCAATATTTTATCTATATGGTGCGGTGGACGTCAGTGAGGCCTGACAGTTACATCAGCTCTGACCTGCTGAGGGTCACAGGAGCTTCTGTGATCGTGTGTGTCGTAAACAAGCTTCGTACTCAAACACCGATTGCACCAAGGCAGTCAGTTTTAGTAAATGCTGAACATTATGATGGCTCTAAAGAATCTCCAAACTGAAGCAACAGCAAGATGATTTTTTTTTTTTAATTAAGAATTATTCTTTTGATCAGTTAGCACTAACTATTACAGTTCGTACTTATTAATCAAGTGTACATTAGGGAAGATGGCAAGATTGAGATAAATACATTTTTATCTGTGTGAGAAATCTGATTAATAACAAAGCCTATATTAATATCAGGATATTAGATAATATATTTTTCAGGATAATATATTTAATTTCACATCAGATAAGCAGTAAGAAATTTTAACAAGCAAAAGCTAGTTGCTATTGTGAAACAGAAATAAACGCAAAATCAAGCAAACTCCGCAATATTCTGAGGAGTCTTTCAAATTTAAAATCTTTCAAAATTACTGCAGATTTTCTGTCGATTTGGGCCGAGCCACGTCGGGTGACGTCAACCAAAGCCCTCTATGATTCACGTGTGTCGAACATGAGTACAGCCAAAAGGTCTCATTTACCAACAAACATCACTGTGAAAGAGCGCACAATTGCAATTTCGCCAATTCAAGTAATTTTCCACAAAAAAAGGACAAAAAAAGCATATTACATTGCATATTTTTGAAGAGAAAACAAATAGCTACAACAAACATCATTCATTTTTGGCTTCAACAATCACAAAAAAAAAAAAAAAAAAAAAAAAAAAAAAAAAAAAAAAAAAAACACACACACAATACTGTATGGACTGGTAAAATGTAATTTTACACAAATTTTAAGGACCAATAGAAAGACTTCCTAAGGGTCCATGGAGATCATGAATAATGGAGAATTATGCAATATTTAAAAAAAAAAAAAAAAAAAAAAAATTATTTAAAACTAAATAAAATCAACACTGATGGATTTTTAAAATATGTAATGAAGCAGCACTAACCTTTCGAGTGTCCCGTTTCAGGATGCACCACAATCCGCACATATGCGAGTTCACCAAACTGCAGAAGAACTTCCTCTATTTCCTCTTCCTCCGAGTTAAAAGACAGGTTTCTAACATAGACAAAGAGAAAGAAGTTTCTGAGAGCCACGCAGAGCTGATGTGTGCTTGGAGTAACTTGAATCCATGCAGTTTAACACTAAATCACGTGTAGAGTCTGGACTGAAGCAAGAGTACATCTGACATCTTGAGTTCCAGCACCTACATTCATGACTGAACTACGATCAGCCTGTTGGAATGGCGAGGCCAACTCGTTTGTTTTTGCTGCAGACTGAAGACATTTGGGTTTGAGATCAAAAGATGAATGAGAAGAGAGTTTAGAATTTCCGCTTTTATTTTCTGGTATTTATATGAAGACGTGTTAAACTCCAGGGAACATAGTACAGTTTTGTATCAGACCACCGAATTTGTAGGAACGTGACTTCTTGTTACCCATGCGTGTCCTTTTAGATCGACAGTTTAAAGAATAAAGAGTGCTGAACAGCTACTCGGGTTTAGCCTTCGGTTTCACCTGTGAAGACGGCATTTGTTGTTAAAAAGGGTAAACCAACATGAAGATCAGACAGCTGTCTATGGGAGAAAAATAAGCCAATTTGAAGCTAAGAAAAGAGGGAAAATCACTCAGAGGCACTGCACAGACACTGGGCGTAGCCAATACAACAATTTGGAATGCCTTGACAAAGACAGAAACCACTGGTGTACTAAGAAAAGATACTGAATGGGTCAGCCAAGAAAACCACAACAGCTGATGACAGAAACATTGTGAGAGCTGTGAAGACAAACCCAAAAACAGTCAGTGACATCACCAACAACCCATGCACGCTGGTGCATACTGATGCTCAGCCCTACTCGATAGTACATACCCTTTGTGATGCTTACCTTATAAATATCGTTCTACCCTCATTCACGTCTGAAGGGAGAAGTTTCTTCGGTTTCTTCTTCTTGGCTGGACAGAGAAGGAAACAATCCCCCCAGATAAATAAATAAACAAAAAAATCTAAAGCCCTACACCTATTATGAATGAATGAATCAATGACGAAATGATACCATTTTCCTCCTTATCATCATCTTCATCCGTATCCTCGTCATCTGATGCATCACTGTCTGCTTCCAGAGACTCAGAGTCATTATGCTCTTCATCCTCGCTGTCTTTGCTGTGATCCTCTTCATCATCATCATCATCATCATCATCATCATCATCAGATGATGAGCCTGCCTCAGATTCACTGTGAGAGCTCTCCTCTGGCTGTGATTTAGACCTTAAAAATAAGACAGTCCTCATCACACTCTTAACAATCCTTTCAAAAGGCAATGACACAGTGCTAGCTGTCACGCCTTTAAACACTATATAATACTTATTTAGCAACAGCTAAATACCTACCTAAACACAACACTGCTCTAAAGTTAGCCGGATAAGCAGTTAGTTTAGCTAATTACCTCTCCAGCAATAACTATAAGAACAGTATCTAGCTACGTGACAAGTTACCTAATGTTATGCTAGTGTTAGTGTATACGTAAATAAAATAAAATACACGCAAGCTAGCTAACATTAGACTAACTGTCCTATTTTGTTATTCAAACTATTATCCAAGTCTAAAGGTGTTTTCAGACCTGTAGATCTGTGCTTTGTTCCGAAACGTGGGACTTGAATTGGTAAAATTTGGCATTTTCTCCTTGGTTCGGTTCACGTTCACAATGCAACATTTCAAAGCCTATCAGAATGTGTTTATGCGAGTCACGTGCGAGTAAACTGTCCTCTCATTGGTCAGAGCGCACCTGTTTATGCTCCACAGCGGTGATCCACCAAGATGGAGAGCTAGCATCTCCGCAAGCTTATTGTGGCTTACTTTTTTAGCCGTAGTTATTATAATTGATCTAATTTATGCGTTCCACAGAGCGAGTAAAGCCCATCTCCTTGAGACGCTCGCTAAACACCTTGTAAACCTCAGTGTTTTCATGTGTTTTTGCAAGTTGTTCAGAAATATGTACGTCAGATCAAATTTCAACGAGGCATTTGACCTCATATTTGTTCCAAGTTAAGAAGCGATTCATGTTGCGAGCCGTTAACAAAACAAACACGTTTTTTACATAACGCAGTTCCCATCATGCATTGCTACACCGGTTGGTTTGGATTGCTTTCTCATAACAAGCGAATGCTCCAGAGTTCGTTTACAATTGGGGCGACATCACCTCATTCAACTGGTCTCATCCTGATTGTTTTGGTGTGGATCCGAGCTCAATTGCCACGTCTAAATGACCTGAACCAAGGGAGAAAACGCATCAGGTTCCGAAACAAATGCTCCAAATGAGCCAGGTGTGAAACCAGCCCAAAAAACAAAAAGAAAAGTGTTGAATACTTATATTCCCTTACTGTATTTACTATCTTATCGCACGCCCATACTAAATAAAACCTCACCAGTGTTTTTTTTTTAAAGATATATTCATTCCAAACCAAACAAGCACATACATATTCAGACATAACAACACTGTTATTACATGTCAGTAATCAAGACAAAAGACATGCTTAGCTCTTACTGTTTCTCTACAGGCTTGACATCCTCATCATCAGCCTCCGTCACTTTTTTACCTCCTGTGATAAAAACAAATAACCAAAAAAAAAAAAAAAAACACACTCAGTTTCATATTGGAAAAAATTTTCAGCAATGTACCATAAACAAAAAAAACCAACACATACCCGAGGCCGAGCTGAGCTGATTAGCCACGTACTTGTCTTTAGACACGGCCCAGTCTACAGCAACCTGCCTGTCTGTGGAAAACAGAGACAGACCAAAGTTAGACTCTAGTATGAATGTTATGAATGCTGACATGATCAGTGATTTGGAGGATTGGTCAGGCGAGAGAGAGGGTGTCACCTTTAATTTCTTTCAGGTTGGTTGCTTTGAGTGCTTTTCCTGCTTCCTGTATGTTTTTAAACTGGACGAAGGCAAATCCTCGTTTCTTTCCATCTACACACAACCACAAAACAAGACACTTTTTTTAGTAGCCAGAAACCACTGATATGAAAGATGGTAGAAAGATCACTAGAAGTAGTATGCATCAACACAACAGTGGTATAAAGCTCATTTTACACCAGAAGCGGCTCATCAAATACTCACGGAGTTGAGCATTCATTTTTGTTCACTGGTTTAATAAACCTAATGTGTAGATATGTGTAGCGACCGAGGGAAACCCTTAACATGGTGAAACTTTCACATTTTCCTATTATATGCATGCGGCAGTCTCAAAAGGAAGAACAAATATAGTTCTGATTATGCCAGTAATACACTTTAAGAAAACAAATCGTTTAAAAAAAAAAAAAAAAAAAAAACTATGCAGATTTATTTTTTTATTTAGGTTACATTTTAATGCTGCATAGGCATCTGCCTGCAACGATCATGTTGTGTAAGGAGCCAGTTTTCCAAATGCACTTATAAACAGTTTAAATCTTTGTATTTTGATGATGATGTGACAGCGCAGATAACATTTTGACAGCTGGTATCAGATTACAAACTGAACTGATTAAGCATATACATTTGGCTATGGTGTCAATGATCAAAGTGTAACATCAGGACGTCGCATTCTGCTAGCAAGGTTTTAGACATATTTCAGACCCTCCAGGATTTCACGATCTCCCGATCGCAGAAGTGAACGCAAAATCAATTTTTCTAAATCACCGCAGATTTTCCGCAAATTTGGACTGAGACGCGTCATGTGACGTCATCACGACGCGCAGTCAGCCAAAGCTCTTCGAATTCACGTGCGTCGAGCATGAGTACGGCTAAAAACGGTCTCGTTTACCAACGGACATCACTGTGACAGAGCATGCAAAACAATTTCGCCAATTCCAGTAAACTTACACAAAAAAAATATAAATAAAAAAATTCTGAAGAGAAAAAAAAAAAAAAAAGCTGTAGCAAAATCTATCAATCACGAAATTCCCAAGAAATCCTGTATGGACTGGTCTTTAAGCAGACTGACTCTTTTTACTGATGTGTTTGGTAAACTGGCTCCTTACACAACATGATCTTGGCATGACGATATGATATCCTAGGCAACATTAAAACATTTCTTTCCATTATGCTGAAATATATTTATGATTTCTTAAAGTTGATGTATAAAAGTACACTCTTGGCGGTAAAACCCCAAATTTGGACCAAAACCTGATTTTCCATCTTTTCTGACTAGCTGCAAGAAATGAAACTAGCTGCACCGTGAAATCTGATGGGTTTCCCACACCACCACACACTGTTCAGACTGTGCATTATCCCTCAGACATGCTACACAAGCTTGAACGGTCATGAAATATTGCTTTTAACCGACACACTGAGTGCACACTGTAAATGCACAGCAACAGGCTGAAATATAGTCCATGGGTTGAATAAATAATAGAAAAACAAATTCTCATTCAAAAAAACGCCACACTGATTAACATGTAAAACAAGCCTAACAGCTTTATTTCATCACATCACCAAATGTGCTTGGATCAAATAAGCAATAACAAACACATCTTTATCACAAATCTTTTTTTTTTCGATTCTAACTAATTTAGTGAACAGTACCTGGTTTTAGAGGGATCTTAGCTTCCAGCACTGTCCCATACTTTGAAAAGACTTCCTTAAGATCAGCCTCAGAGCACTGGAAAAAAAAAGCAAACAAACCATTTCTTTATCTCAAAAAGAGTCAGAATCTAAATCAAAAGCAGATACAACATATTAAATACAGAAAAGACTAAGATGATACAAAATATGTGGCAATGTACAGGGTAAAGTCTGAAAAGTCAGGAACCAATGGGAATATTTAGAGCAAAAATAGTGATCTGAAAATGTTGAATAAAATCCACAAAAACCTGATATAGCAGCTGAGAAGACACGAAGCGTGTAAGGGTGAACATAAATACAAACTTATATATATGTAATTTAACTCTCATTGGTTCCTAACACATCACCCTGATATTATCAACACTGCATTGGCTCCCAGTGAAATTTTGCAATAATTATAAAATACTATTATTAACCTATAAAGCACTAAACTGTCTCGCTGCCACAGTATCTAAGCAGCCTTTTGGTTTTCAATGATCCGCCACGCCTACTTAAATCAAAAGATGCAGGCTATTTGTTGGTACCTCGAATAGCGAAGGCTACAGCAGGGGGAAGAGCCTTCTCTTATAGAGCCCCACAGTTATGGAACAGTCTTCCATTTAGTGTTTGGGACTCCGATGCAGTCTCAGTGTTTAAGTCCAGGCTGAAGACATATTTGTTTACTCAAGCTTACCATGACTAGAATTTATTTTACACAAAGCACAGTCCTACTTAACAATCTCTCCCTCTCTTTACCTCCCTCTCCCCTTCTGTCGAGCCACACATGATTTTATGGAGATGCCAGTGATCCTGTCTTTTCTGCTCTCCGGACGTGCCTGATCCGTTCGGATGCCCTGCGTCATCAACTCCAATTCCACATGGACATTCTCACTGTGGTTGTTGGGACTATGGTTGCTGCTATATCCTTGGGACTGCAATTACCACATGCAGTTTTGCACTCAGGTCTCCTTTGAACAGTGGACTAGTTCAACAAAGACTTCATATAAAAACCATAATGAACTTTCCTTTACTTTCACACTATCCGGTGTTACCCAGATGAGGATGGGTTCCCTTCTGAGTCTGGTTCCTCTCAAGGTTTCTTCCTCATATCATTTTAGGGAGTTTTTCCTCACCACCGGCTTGCTCATTTGGGATTAATTCACACACTTAAAATCTGTATCCTGTGTTTATGTTTCCGGAAAGCTGCCTTGAGACAATGTCCATTGTAAAAACTGCTATACAAATAAAAGTGAATTGAAATTGAATCGAATCATAGTCACTTACTTTGAAACTGAGATTTCGGATAATAAGCCTGGCCTTCATCTTGTTCTTCCTCATGCCTTGTGACTTCGGCTGGCTTTTCACCTCTGATGGTTCCTCAGGACTCTCTGTTTTTACCTCAGGACTCTCTGTTTTTACCTCAGCTCTCTCTGTTTTTACCTCGGCTGTGCAAACATTTTAAAAAGACATAAAAGGCAAAGAGTTGGAATCGAGGCAAATACAGTAACTGAAATAAAGCTAAACACTAAACACTGACACTAAACATACCTTTTTTCTTCTTTCCCTGCTTCTTTTCATAGAGTTTCTTCTTTGCCTGAATCACTATTATTTTTTTATCTTCGTAGTACTTCATTTCTCTGAGAGCTCGCTGGGCGTCTTCTGCCATGCAGTAAGTGACGTAGCCGAAACCACGGCATGTCTCTGAGCCTGAATGGAAGTATACATTGAGCTTTAATCATATTTACACACAAGATAAACAAGATCTCATTGCTATGTGCTTCTATGTGCTAATTTAATTTTCATCTAACTTTGGTTTCAGTTTTATGTATTAGCATTTCCTTTGGCTTATTCTGTAACCAGACAGATGTGTTGATGGTTCAGCATCCTTCTTCATAATGATTTCATGGTTAAATCTGCAAATCTAATAATGTTAGACAAGTAAATACAGTGCCCTCCACTAATATTGGCACCCTTTGTAAATATGAGCAAAGAAGGCTGTGAAAAATTGTTTTTATTGTTTAATATTTTGATCTTTTGTTAAAAAAAAAAAAATCACAAAAATACTCTGCTCTCATGGATATCAAAAAATTGCAAACAAACCACATGTTTATCAAAAAAAAAATTTTGTTAACTATAGGTGTGCAACAATTATTGGCACCGTTTTAATAAATACTTTGTGCTACCTCCCTTTACCAAGATAACAGCTCTGAATCTTCTTCTATAATGCCTGATGAGGTTGGAGAATACATGGCGAGGGATCTGAGACCATTCCTCCATACAGAATCTCTCCAGATCCTTCAAATTTCGAGGTCCATGCTGGTGGATTCTCCTCCTCGGTTCACCCCACAGGTTTTCTATGCGTTTCAAGTCAGGGGACTGTGATGGCCATGGCAGGATCTTGATTTTTTGGTCAGTAAACCATTTTCGTGTTGATTTCGATGGATGTTTTGGATCATTGTCCTGCTGGAAGATCCAACTACAGCCCATTTTAAGCTTTCTGGCAGAGGGAGTAAGGTTTTCATTTAATATCTGTTGATATTTGATAGAGTCCATGATGTCATGTATCCTAACAAAATGTCCAGGTCCTCTGGCAGAAAAACAGCCCCAAAACATTAAAGATCCACCACCATATTTAACCGTGGGCATGAGATACTTCTCCATATGGCTACCTCTCTGTGTGCACCAAAACCACCTCTGGTGTTTATTGCCAAAAAGCTCTATTTTGGTTCCATCTGACCATAGAACCCGATCCCATTTGAAGTTCCAGTAGTGTCTGGCAATCTGAAGACGCCTGACTTTGTTTTTGGATGAGAGTAGAGGCTTTTTTCTTGAAACCCTTCCAAACACCTTGTGGTGACGGAGGTGACTTCGGATTGTAGTTGGAACTAACAGGCCAAAACCTGTTCCAGCATGATGATGCCCCTGTCCAGAAAGCGAGCTCCATGAAGACATGGTTTGTAAAGTTTGGAGAGGAAAGACTTGAGTGTCCTGCACAGAGCCCTAACCTCAAGGAACACCTTTTGGATGAACTGGAATGTTGACTGCACCCCAGACCTCCTCACCTAAGATCACTGCCTGCCTGTGTCCCTTGTGGCTGAATGATCACAAATCCCCACAGCCATGCTCTAAAATCTAGTAAAAAGCCTTCCCAAAAGTTAGGTGGTTATTATAACAACAAAGGAGGAATAAATCTGGAACGGTATGTTTTAAAAATATATATATTTTTAATTTAAATGGCTGTGACGGGATTTAAATTTGAATATTAAGAACTCATTAGTTTTCCAAGATATTCAAAAAATTGTGCCTGATATTTGCTTCCATGTTAAATGACAGCAGTCCAGACTTCCCATGTGTGCAGTAAACTAAATGGAATTAAAATTATGCCACTCAGACTAACACATTTCTAATAAAATGATGTTCATTCTCTTGTCTAAAGATTATTAATCGGGTGGAAAACAGTCAACGGTGATTTTTTTTTTCATTCCTTGCTGAAAAACAAACCATCAATAGAAACCTGCAAAAACAATAGAAACCACCATAGAAATTCGAATGATTTCCACTACAAATACCATTACAAACCATCAACTAACCATTAAAACCATTACCATTATTAGTCCTTAATTGTACCCACAAGAAAAAACATGCCACCAATAGAAGACAACACATTACAATTAGAGACCCACAGGGACCATTACAGTTTCCATTAAAACCAATAAAATTCCCATTATAACCATTAAAACCATTACAAATACTATGAGGGTTTCTATTGCTTGTTTTTTTTTTTTTTTTTTCTCAGCAAGATTCTGTTAATAGATCCAACATGTTTTGTCTCTACATTTTAAACACAGTGTAACTCACAGTGTTGACACCATTAGAGGGTCAGTGAAATGTTATGTGTCTACAGGAAGTGTGAAAGCAATCTTTTGGTGTATTTTTGCTCTTTACCTTTATCTCTGACCACAAAGCAGCGCTTCACCGGTCCTATTTCGGAGAAGATTTCCTCCAGGTGCTCACTGGACGCTGATGCAGGTAAATTCTGCACAAATAAAGTCAGTGCTGCCATTCTGTCTCTACTGATGAGATTCCTGGCTCAGACACTTTCATCAGTTTACTCTGAGACTGTGTCAATTATCCCCTAGCTAAGCAGACAGCTGTCCAAACTGCCTCGCTTTGCTATAAAGACTTCCTAAATACAATCTCTAGCTTTTGTATTATTAGTATTATTATTATCCGTTAACAGACATGACTGTAAAAGCACACGTTTTCTACGAGGCGGACATCTTGGATGTTTTTTCCCACCCGTAGTTAACAAATCCCACCCCCTCATTCTGATTGGCTAGTTGGTAACGTTGGTTTCTGGTTTAAAGCGTGGATGGTATAATCATCCAATCGGAGACCTAGTTTATAAGCTAGTAGCCAATCGTAGCAAAGGAGGCGGGATTTGTTCCAATGCGGGTAGGCTAATCGGGTCTGACACGTTTGTGTCAAAACGGAAGTTGTGATGGTTTTACTTCCTGTTTTAAAAGGCAGGCGGAGGAAAGTGAGCACAGCAGCGCCACATACTGAGGCGGATATCCTTCATCACTGGGACTAAGGGGTCAAAACCTGCTCCGGTATGGAAATGAAATGTGGGAAGGTACACAGACACACACACACACATTATACATATATACATATATACATAGATACATACATATATACACACACACGCTACTGTGCAAAAATTTTTAGGCACAGACAAATAAGTGCTGTAGAGAAAAGATGCCTTCAAAATAATGAAATTAAATGTTTCTACATAAAAAAAAAAATACAGTAAAGAGCAGTAAACAGTAATAAATGAAAAAGTAAATATTTGGTGTGACAAAAAAAAATAAAAATAGTAGCCTCAGGTAGAATTAGTGCAGTTTTATAAAGAAATGAGCTGTAAGTGTTATTGAGCATCTTGCAGAACCAGACACGGTTCTTCTGGAGACTTTGCAGCAAAATCCAGGAGCCTTCATTGTGGTTTGTCTGAAAAGTGTCTCTTACCACTTAATATTCTGCTTTCTTTACCAACATACAAAATTGTTTCCATAGCATTTAATTTTGTGCTGGAAAGCTAATGTTTGGGAATCTAAAATGTTTTTGTACTGACTCGATAATGTAGACGACATAAAATAAAAATACATTTGCACTTTTGCACACACTCACATACACACACACACACAGAGAGAGAGAGAGAGAGAGAGAGAGAGAGAGAGAGAGAGAGAGAGAGAGAGAGAGAGAATCACTCCGCTTATCTGTGTTCACCACGTAAAATTCCAATTCTAGCAGCAGTTCCACTGAAAACATTATGACAGTAGGGTTAGTGACATCATCACCAGTGGACATAGCACATGGTACATTTTTCATGAATATAACTTCTGTCTTAAAATGAATGCTGATTGATGAACAAGTTATCAGTGGGTGTGGCTTTTTTTAGATGCGCTATTGAGATAGCTGTATGTGCAGCAATTTTTCAAGTTGCACTCACACACAATCTTTTTGAAGTATTTTGAAGTCTTATGTATTTGTAGTTTGCTCTACAGTAGTTTTCTCTACTCATCTTCATATTTATTCATTCATTCATTCATCTTCAGACAGTCCGTACAGAATTTCACAGTTTTTCTTGTGACTGTTGTGGTCAAAAATTACTGCGGCTTTGTTAAAAATTTGCGATGCAACTTGCAGAGTTTGCTGTTCTTTTATTTGTGGAAAACTACTTGAATTGGTGAATTTGCAAGTGAACAATTTTTTTATATATACAGTATCTCACAAAAGTGAGTACACCCCTCACATTTTTGTAAATATTTGATTATATCCTTTCATGTGACAACACTGAAGAAATGACACTTTGCTACAATGTAAAGTAGTGAGTGTACAGCTTGTGTAACAGTGTAAATTTGCTGTCCCCTCAAAATAACTCAACACACAGCCATTAATGTCTAAACCACTGGCAACAAAAGTGAGTATACCCCTAAGTGTAAATGTCCAAATTGAGCCCAATTAGCCATTTTCCCTCCCCGGTGTCATGTGACTTGTTAGTGTTACAAGGTCTCAGGTGTGAATGGGGAGCAGGTGTGTTAAATTTGGTGTCATCGCTCTCACACTCCCTCATACTGGTCACTGGAAGTTCAACATGGCACCTCATAGCAAAGAACTTTCTGAGGATCTGAAAAAAAGAATTGTTGCTCTACATAAAGACGGCCTAGGGTATAAGAAGATTGCCAGGACCCTGACACTGAGCTGCAGCACGGTGGCCAACACCATACAGCGGTTTAATAGGACAGGTTCCACTCAGAACAGGCCTTGCCATGGTCGACCAAAGAAGTTGACTGCACGTGCTCAGCGTAATATCCAGAGGTTGTCTTTGGGAAATAGACGTATGAGTGCTGCCAGCACTGCTACAGAGGTTGAAGGGGTGAGGGGTCAGCTTGTCAGTGCTCAGACCATACACCACATACCGCATCAAATTGGTCTGCATGGCTGTCGTCCCAGAAGGAAGCCTCTTCTAAAGATGATGCACAAGAAAGTCTGCAAACAGTTTGCTGAAGACAAGCAGACTAAGGACACGGATTACTGGAACCATGTCCTGTGATCTGATGAGACCAAGATAAACTTATTTGGTTCAGATGGTGTCAAGTACAAAGACTTGCCTACAGTCAAGCATGGTGGTGGGAGTGTCATGGTCTGGGGCTGCATGAGTGCTGCCGGCACTGGGGAGCTACAGTTCATTGAGGGAACCATGGATGCCAACATGTACTGTGACATACTGAAGCAGAGCATGATCCCTGCATGTATTCCAGCATGATAATGACCCCAAACACACCTCCGAGATGACCACTGCCTTGCTAAAGAAGCTGAGGGTGAAGGTGATGGACTGGCCAAGCATGTCTCCAGACCTAAAACCTACTGAGCATCTATGGGGCATCCTCAAACGGAAGGTGGAGGAGCACAAGGTCTCTAACATCCACCAGCTCCGTGATGTCGTCATGGAGGACTGGAATAGGACTCCAGTGGCAACCTGTGAAGCTCTGGTGAACTCCATGCCCAAGAGGGTTAAGGCAGTGCTGGAAAATAATGGTGGCCACACAAAATATTGACACTTTGGGCCCAATTTTGACATTTTCACTTAGGGGTATACTCACTTTTGTTGCCAGCAGTTTAGACATTAATGGCTGTGTGTTGAGTTATTTTGAGGGGACAGCAAATTTACACTGTTACACAAGCTGTACACTCACTACTTTACATTGTAGCAAAGTCATTTCTTCAGTGTTGTCACATGAAAAGATATAATCAAATATTTACAAAAATGTGAGAGATGTACTCACTTTTGTGAGATACTGTATATATGTGGTCCATTCGCTGAACAAAAATAAACAATTAATTTCCCATATTGAGGCCAAAATTTCAGTCATTCGATATAAATTACTTATTTACATAACTTGTATAAAAGCACTCACAATCATGGTGTTTTATTGAATATCAGCACGGCTGCGATTACCCGCAACAACGGTGATCAGCGATCGGTCATCGGGAAGCAACAGTGATCCGCTATTGGTCATTGTGAAGAGTGGGGAGCAGCGATTGGTCGGTGGGAGCAATGATTAGCAGTTGGACATTGGAAACAAACGGTGAGGTGATTCACACTCCAGCAACGAATGCTTTATACAAGTTAAAATCTCATAATTACCATAACTCCAACATGACGTGAATAAACTATAGTGAAACAGGATGCCATAGATTGGTGGTACATAAAGCTACTTCTAGTTAAATAAATACAATATTACTAATATTCTACTACTATGTTTACATTTGCTACTTGTTTACGCTCAATTAAAGAGAACAGTCAAACAGGATATAACTCTAAAATAGGAAATATAATAAGTTTCATAATGGTGGGCTGTGATTTCACCACTGTAACAAAATATAAAATTGCGGACCCCCTTGATATGCTTGATATAACCTCGAGGACACTTACTCTGTGAACCACAATCTACATCAGAAACAGATCCTCATACTAGTATAAATAGGTCAGGGTCCAAGAGTACGATCAAGCTAAATCAAGCTGGGGTGGTGCAAATAAAACAGTACTAGAATACTACATAACAGCAATACGATCAAATATTTATTAATAAAATATTGTATAGGTTTAGTGACATATAAATGAATTTTTAAACACAACACAAATAAGAGAGAAACACACTGTTATTGACATGCTTTTTTGGAATTGGCAAAATTGCAATTGCGCAAAATTGCTTCGCAGTGATGTTTGTTGGTAAATGAAACCTTTCAGCTGTACTCATGTTGGACACACGTCACATGACAAGTGCTGGCCCAGATCTGCAGAAAATCTGCTGTGTTTTTGAAAAATCGCAAGCTCCTCCGAATATTGCGGAGTTTGCTTGATTCTGCGTTCATTTCATTTCATGTTAAGATCATTGGTGGTTTTTTTTTATCATATTGGAATATGGATTTGGGACAGCATGGTGGTGTTGCAGGTTGTGGGTCGCACCTGGGGTTTGATCCTGAGCTCGGGTTACTGTCTCTGGGGGTTTCCTCCAGTTCTCCGGTTTCCTCTTACCTCCAAAAAAGCACATCAGTAGGTGGACTGGACAGAGTAAATTGCCTCTAGCAGTACGAGTGAATGTGATGATGGCCGCTTTTGAAACACTGCTTCATGAAGCAGGGTGGGGGGTATGAAATATTGAAAAAGGAATTCACATTTTAGCTTTTAGAGATACCAAGTTGAGAGAACAGAGGAATTGTTCTAGGACTGACAGGTACTCCTGAGGATGGGCGCGTAGATGCCCGGCATGGACAGACTCCTCCCACTTCTTAACCGTCACAGGAATACCCCGCCATTTCCAGTGTTCCAGCACCTTCTGTATGGCCTCCGGGTCACACAGGATATCGTTGCCACAGAAGAAGTAAAGCGCAGGACAGGTCAGAGGCGTGTTCCAGAACACGTCAATACTCACGTTGAAGTAGTCCTTCGTCTGCCGTTTGAACATGTGGAAGTAAAGGAGGCTGGTGCATGTCATCAGGTGCTCAAAACGAGGGGTCATGGTCTTACTCAGACCTGGAGTGCAACAAAAGCGCATAAATGATTCAAATCAAATCAGGTCAAAATGTTAACAGATAATGTGAATGTAGTCGTTATGTTTTGGCTGAATCCAAAATGTCTCTCTATTAGCCCTATAGTGCACTATTTAAGTTCTAGAAAGACACGGTTATACCCAACGTAGTGAGTGAATATGGTGAATAAACAGCCATTTGAGATGTAGCCTGTGTATCAAATGATTTCACATTTCACATTTTAAAAACATTCTGTATGACAAGGAATTGAACGTGGCAGTTTTTATATGGATCCCTGGTCATGTAATAAATATGAATCTAAGCATTATTACTGTAGGTAAATGCTAATACTTATTTTGTTTGTGCCAGTATAAACATGATATGTTCATTAATATTTAAATATACTCTTTACTCATGTGCCAAGGTTTCCACATCAAGCAAAAGTTAAGTTCAAAACTTTTAAGGTTTTTTCTTTTTTTTTAGTATTTTTCAAAGTATTTTTTTCTTTCAGAAATGACAAAATTCACATAAAAGCCCATTAATTACTGATATAAACCATCATACACAAAGTCTCTTTACACACCTATAGCCATGTGCTCCAGCGAGCCGACAACCAGACTATCGTAGATCTGCCCTCTAACTCTGTTGATCAGGCCATGATAGCGCTGAGTGTCCTTGGCCATGTGAACAAGCAGCTGAGCAAATGTGTATCCTCCGATGGAGAAGGCATGAACCACCAGGGGGCGCTTTGAGAAGCTCTCGCTCTCCAGCAGCTGCAGCACTTGTGAACCTTGCTCCAGGCCCCAGCGAGGCCACAGGAAAGTACTCACATTGCTCTCCACCACCAGCACATCAAAGCCTGTTCTAAGGTAGATATTGCAGTACTTGGCTTGAGCTTGAGGCCTCGAGCCAAGCCATGGCAGCATCAAAAGCAGTGGCTTGGCTTGACCATTGTCCACAAGTTTCACCGTACTCTCGTTAACATAGAATGTGATACCCTTGCTGAGGTGCTGAATCGTTATGCCCTTCAAGGGCCCGTCACCGAGAGACATCACACTAGGAGACCTAAAGAGATAAATTTTGCACACAAACACTTGCCAGTAACTTTATATATACTATATATATATATATACACACACACACACACACACATACATATATATATATATATATATTAGGGCTGGACGATTAATTGAAAAGTAATCAAAACCGAAATTCAGAACATCTAGCCGACGTAAGTTTCCCTTGTCAGTTATTTCGGTTTTTTATTCCTGTTACTACTTTCCCTTAAAAACATGCTACCGTGTGTGTAGTCACATGGCTCCGCCCCGTCCAGTCGTTGGCACTGAAGCAACATGGAGGTGAACTCAAACACTGAGTCAACTTTGCACCCAGAGTAGCTTGTACCAAAGATAACCTCTGTGTCCCTAATTTGGATGCATTTTGGCTTCAGTAAAGAAAACACCAAACAAAATGACATTAAATGTAAACATTGCAGAAAAACAGTTTCAGAAACCAAAGGTAATACTACCAATCTGTTTCAACACTCGGAGCACAATCACGTTACCAAATATGAACAGTGCAAGGCTCAAAAAAAAGACTGACAAGCGCCCAGCAACAAGTTTCTCCACAAAGCAGGTGTCGAAAACACGAGCATTACACAATATGAAAACGATTCAAGAAGATGGAAAGAAATAACTGACGTTATGTGTGCTACATCGCAAAAGATATGGTTCCCATAGCGACAGTGCAGCACAGTGGGTTTAAATACCTCGGTAAAACTCTCCACAGAACATACACTATGCCATTGCAACCATATTTTTCCCAAACTGCGCTGCCCAACATGTACAAAACATGTCATAAAAAGGTAGCTGCTACACTGAAGTCTGCACTTTGCAGACACATCTGATCTCTGGTCAAGTAGGATGATAGTTTATATAATTTAATAGTTTGTGTTGTATAGTTTGTAGTAGTTGAATAGTTTGTGTTTCCTTCAATTATTTTAAAATGAGATAAAAAAAAAATGCATGCTTAAAAAAAACATTCGATTAGAAAAAAAATATCCCACTGTTAATAGTTGAGCATATATACAGTACAAACCTTGTCAGTAAATTATCGGGGGGGGGGGGGGGGGGGGGCAAAGCAAATTAATCATTCATTAATCGTAATCAAGATTTTGGTTTTAGGTCATATCATCCAGCCCTAATATATATATATATATATATATATATATATATACAAATATATACATATATACACACATATACACACACACACACACACACATATATATATATATATATATATATATATATATATATACACGCACACAAATACACCATATAATGACAATAAACTTAAATTAAAATAAACCTTTTAAGAAGCTTGCACCAGTTTCCCCTGCCCCTTACACACAGTGAAGTATTTTGGATATAAACTAAAGTTTGTCCTCGTGCATCAGTTTGATTTCCGCTGTGTGTAAAATGCATCCCTGCCTTAGAGGACTTTGTTCCTCAGCCACGTGACGATTTCACTTCCACCTGATGAGGCCTGAGGTCATGTTGTGAATAAAAGTAATGCTGACAGAAAGTAAATTGAAGAGTCACTGTCCGTGAATCTGGGTGTCTGCTGATGCTAGTGTGCGTATGACGTCATGCGCAGTCGTGGCTTATACTTCCGGTTACTTAAAAAAAAAAAAAAGGCTAGTGTTATATTTGAGATGATATTACCTTTCTAAAATCCACACACTAGACAGTAGTGCAGAGTGCATACTGTACAGTACTTCATTTGGGAAACAACTTTAGTATTTTTAAAGCGTGTTTTCTGAACAAAGGTAACATAATGTGTAAATCTCCCCCATGCTGAGTGCAGACCAACTAATCAATAATGAGATTCGTTGACGATATTCATAATCGATTATTATCGATTTTATCAATTAGTTGTTGCAGCTCTACACAAGTTATAGTCGCCAATCATCTACTGTGCTGCCTGCAGCATACACTGTATTTGAAAATCTCTACAGCTGACAAAATCCTTACAGTTCCTCATTTACTCTATAAACCTCTCACCAGTACTACCTGGCACACAAAACAGGCTTGATTTTTGCTGTTCCCTCACTGACTCATGTTTGTGCCAGCACAAAGATGCCAGCTTATTTTGGACAGCTTATTTCATGGTAACACTACGGCTTTACAGACTGAAGGGTCAGTTTGGGAAATAGGCTGGTTAGGTAATTACTGTATATGCGCTAAACTAAGACATGATACAGTACTTGAACACATTTTTGTTAAGATCATCGGTGGGTTTTTTTTAGCATACTAGAATCTGGATTTGGGACAGCATGGTGTTGTAGCAGGTCGTGGGTCACACCTGGGGTTTGATGCTGAGCTCAGGTTACTATCGGTGGGGGTTTCCTCCGGTTCTCCGGTTTCCTCTTATCTCCAAAAAAAGCTCATCAGTAGGTGGACTGGACAGAGTAAATTGCCTCTAGGGGTGAGAGTGAATGAGTGGGTGAGTGAGTGACTGAGTATAGTGATGGCTGCTTTTGAAACACCGATTCATGAAACCTTTACAAACCTTTTGTTTTGAATCAGTGGTTTGGAGCGTGTATCAAATTGGGCAAATCACATGATTCTGCAAACGAGGTTTCGTTACATCATTACTGTTTCGAAACTCCGATGGTCGCCACTAGTGATGGGAAGTTCGGATCATTGAATCAAGTTCAGCAAAATGAACAGATATTTTTCTGAGTCATTTCGTTCATTTCAGCAGAATATAATTAAAATGTTACATGTTAAATTCCCCAACACATCTAATACTTATGCAAACGTTGATTACATTTGGAATAAAAAATCAACTATAGGCTAATGCAGCCAAGGCCGAATTATGAGTAACAGAAATGATTAATTAATTACTTAGCTGGGTCTTCAGGCTATGCAGTCGGTTAGTTCACCTCACCTCCTGATTCGTCTGTTCCCCGAAAACAGAAATGATTAGTTCACCTCTTGAGTCTTCGGGTTCGGATCGTTCTTTCATCACGTCACAGCTCCGTAGGCTGAATGTAGAGGGGCTGTGATGTAATGAACGAACGACTCGAACCCCAAGACTCAAGAGGTGAACTAATCATTTCTGTTTCCTGTACAGAGCCTATGGAGATGTTACTGCTCATGTGCGGTCAACACAAAGTGAACGAATCACTCTCTGAGACAACTCGTTGTTCCCGAGTCATATTAAAGATTCATTCAAAATGAATGAATCGTTCTTTAACGACACATCACTAGTTGCCACTAGGGGGTGTTGATCTCAAAGTGAACTCATGAACCAGTGTCTACTAAGGTTTTAACTGATTTTATGTATGTATCGTATGTTAACAAAACTGAACCTTAACATAATCGTGCTCCTTCTGAGTCATAACATTACCCCCTTCATTTTGCTAGTGTTTTATAGGCATCTAATGACAAACACAGGTGTGTATAATTAAAAAGTAATAGTAATTGCATGTAAAGACCCTAACTAAAACACCGAATACAAGCACTAATATTTAATGGTATTTGACGTGTAAATAATATTAAACTGTTAAACATTAAACTGTTGTGAAGATATTTGCAGTTGTTTTGTAAAAGATGTCATTATGTTTGTGCCTAAATCTCGTGGCTTTTACACTGTTTTGACCAGCAGGTACCCTGAGACAGACTGGTGTTGTGTCGAACTTCGTTTCCCCGTCGGGATAGTTTCCGCTAGCCCCGCACCAAACCGCTAAAAGAACCGCGTGCACAAAAAGCTCGCCCCGAATTGCCGCGCTTGTACCGCTGAGGCACCATGGAAAGCCAAAAGGCTCAAAACCAAAAAATTTTTTTAATGACTTATCTGTAAAATGTTGTATTCCAGAAGTGAAAGGCGTTATTTCATGACTGTCTAGTTTTATATTTTGAGAACGGGGTAACAGAACTTGTTTGTTTTTACGTCTTTATTAACACAAACATATACCGTTATTCCTTTCAATAAAGTGTTGAGTTTTCATTTTGAATATTGTAGAGTTCAGGAAGAAATGTGCACTCACTCACATAACTGGTTTTCTAGACTAAATATCTGACCATTTTCAAAAGGCACAATACCCTTTGATCATATTTCACCCCCCTTAATAGTTTTTTGTTTGTTTGTTTAAATAAATGCAGTTGTGTGATTTGACCACAAGAGAGCTCTGTTGTCCACTTTAGTTCAATTTTAGAGTAAACTAAATCTGATGGTTTTCTATCCCAACAAGTACACTTTCACTGCAATTTACTGAGAAAATGTGAAAAGAAATTGTCGAGTAAAAAAAAACACCTCCATTATAGCAAATTTGTCCATCATAGCAGGGGGAACACATCCCAACAGATACTCTTCCCCTTGTGTTCATTAAGAAAGCAAGCTCATACATGTGTCAAATTTAATCATGATAATTATAATGAATCTTTATTGATCACGTATACATATGCACAGTGAATTTTTTTTTTTTCCTTCACATACTGCAGCATGTCAGGAAGCTGGGGACAGAGCACAGGATCAGCCATGATGCAGCACCCCTGGAGCAGAGAGGGTTAAGAGCCTTCCTCAGGGGCCCAACAGTGGCAGCTTGAACCCCCGACCTTCTGATTAGTAACCCAGAGCCTCAACCACCAAGCCACTACTGCCCCAAATTTATACTGCTATATATGTTTACCCACAACAGCCAAGTCCTGTGATTTTCAGCCTACTATCCCTTTATTTGCCCATCATAGCAGGGGGAATACATCCTGAGACACAGCTGAGAATGTTCCCGTCAGATACTGTACTTTACATTCATGCTTCTACTCTTAAATTCTTCTGTTAGTAGATCAGGTAAACTTTACCTAATGGATTACTTAACTAGCAAAGTTAGTTACAAAAAAAATAATAATTACTAAGGGTGGGGAAATAAGAGAAATATGATCACTAGGTCCAGGTATTGTGCCTTTTGAGAATGATCAAATAAATATTTAACCTAGAATATCAGTTATGTAAGTGAGCACACATTTATTCCCAAAGTCTATAATATTCAAAATGAAAACTCATAACTATAACACCCTATTCTCAAAATATAACACTAGACAGTCATGAAACAACTTTTCACTTCTAGAATATAACATTCTACAGATAAAAGTCGTTAAAGGAAGAAAAAAAAAAAAAAAAAAAAAAAAAAACACGTTAGTTTTGAGCTTTTCGGCTTCCCAAGGTACTTCAGTGGTACAAGCACAGCACCTCAGGGGCGAGCTTTTCGTGCACGCGCGGTTTTGGGTGTGGCTGAAGGAAACGAAGTTCGACCCGACACCGCCGTCACTTTTCCTGGGATGATTCCTGCCTCGCGCCCAGTGTTCCCATGATAAATTCTGGATTCACAGAAAACCTTAACAGGATAAAACACCAAATAAAATAAATGAGCAACCACCACCTTAATTCAATAAAAGAGCCCAGTCATGCACGGATATAATGCTTAATGGCGGTTTTCTCCTCACTAACCGCTATGAACAAAGGGGAAAGGAGGACGTTCGTGTTTATATGACTTTGCTACAGACCTGCGGATTCACACAAAAAAAAGTTTTAAAAAGTAGTTAACGGATATTTAATATTTTCACTGGGGTTAATATTATAATTCATGTCGTCGCATTAACGAAAACATTCAAGCAGTTAGCAAAAAAAAAAAAGTCCAGTAACTTCGACAACGTATAGTTGTGTATATTTTGCTTTTGTTTTTTTAGTAGCGAAAGTGCTAAAGGCAAGCTACAGACTACATTTTTGCCGGCTTCCACTCAGTGAACAAGATGTACAAACACCAAACAGGGAACGATGTTGGCTAGCTCTATGTTTCATGCGGATAAACTCAGCTCCGAGTCTCACACGGTTTAAATGTCTAACAACATATTTAATTAAGTCACGACTTCTGCACATTTATGCAAGCGTTAGTTATCTTCATTTAAATACCTGGTCACGCTGGATTTGGATACAGCTGTAGGTAAGCCACGGTAAACGACATTTTTATAATAAGGTTGGAAACTTCTGAGCAGTACAGAGAGCATGTCGGAGTTCACCCGAAAGGATGTGTCACAGTGGAAAAGTGCTTTGACCGATATGGCTGCTATGTATACGCTATGTACGTAGCCACGCCTTTCTCGTTAATATGGAAGTGTTTGAGGACAAATACGGAAACTCTAAGCGGCCAGGCATTATTAATTTTTTTTTTCTGTTGTCTTCTCGTGATCTCGACATAACAAAAGGTTGTTTTCTCGTGAACTCGACTTCATTGTCCTGTGTACTGGACATCCATCGTCCTGAAGTCAATGTTTTTTGTTTTGTTTTTTTATTAAATGCCTGAAATAAGGTCTGGGGTTTTAAAAAAAAAAAAAAAAAAAAAAAAAGCTTTTACGTGTCTTGAAAAAGATTTGTTGCTAACAAATGGCTAAATGGAACTACGAAGGTTGTCGGGGACATTAAAGGTCATCACGCCGAACAGGAAAACACTTCTACTACAGTTTTGTTGTGTTCATACTCATGCTCTTGCAGCTCAAACTTTCCACCTTGTAGATTTATCAATTTATAGTATATTCCGATTGTATTGTTGTTGTCGTTTTTAAATAAAGATTGAAAGAGTTGTCGGAAGCATAGCCGTGGTGATGTTGAAGTCATGCGACCGTGGTGTAGTTTGTTTATAGCCTAACATTAACAGAGAGAATTATAGTTCGTATGTATTGTAACCTTATTTTTGACAGGTCTAGGTCAAAGGTCATCATCAATCATATTTATGTTGACAGGTCTAGGTCAAAGGTCATCAATCATTTATGTTGACAGGTCTTGACAGGTGTAGGTCAAAGGTCATCACCAGCTGTCATTATGTACAACTTTAAATTTTGCTTTAAATCAATTAATGCAGAAATTTCAGTTTAAATTACACACAATATTAAGTTGATGTAATTACCAACATTATTATGTCAACACAACTCATCAAAATAATGTTTACCACTTTAAATAATTAATTAAATGAATAAATTAGAATTTTTATCTTGCAACCACAAATTTAATTAAGTTGTGGTAATAGGTCCCGGAATTACTTTTTAGAAAAAAATTGTGATTATTTCTGACGACGAGTTTCCTGAGACAACCGCTGTGTTATGTGCATAGGGGATATGCATGTATGTGTGTGTGCGTGCAGGAATGCACCAGAACCGGATTTAAAGTTTACTACTGATAATAGTCAATTAGCTATGGCCTAAAAATTTGAACAGACGTGTGGGAACATGACAGATTACAACAAACCTAGCACATTTAACATTATATATCTTTAACGACACCTGTCAAGATCAATGATTAATTTATGGGAAAGAATGTGTAAAATTATTCATTTTTAACCTTCACCTGTTACGATAATGACAGTTGGTGATGACCGTTAATGACAACTGTTAAGAAAATGACGGTTGGTGATGACCTTTGACCTACACCTGTCAAGACCATCCATCCATCTTCTATACCACTTATCCTTTTCAGGGTCACAGGGAAACCTGGAGCTTATCCCAGGGAACATCGGGCACAAGGTGGGGTACACCCTGGACAGGGTGCCAATCCATCGCAGGGTACAAGCCATGTACCCTGGCTGACCCTGCGCTCTGACCCCAACTTCCTGACATGCTGACGTATGCGAAGAAAAGAATTTCGCTGTGCATACGTATGTGATGAATGAAGACTCATTATGAGAAAACAACATTTGTTGTGTCAAGATCATGGGAAAATTAAGTGGTGATCATGAGAAAACAACAGAAAAAACATTAATAATGCATGGCCCCTTAGGGCTTCCAGAGACAGTTTTCAAAAGCAGTTGCAAACTCCATTTGTTGTGACATGATGCAAATGAAATTACAAATCCTGTTTTGTCTGGCAAATTTCAAATGGAAAGGTCCATTTACCATTGCATTTCGTATGTCTTACGAGTTATGATCCTGGCATATCAAAACAGAAATACAGCAGTTACCCCATTTGCTATTTCAATTCCTTGGATCGTACGGAGACGCTTTGCATTTTCATTCCCGATGCCTTGCAGAGAAACCTGTCAATCAGGGCTGGGGATGGGCGTATACTTTGGGGCGTGTTTGTATTTGGAAGTGACTTCACTCACAGTCGACGGCCAAGAAGTTAAATGTGCTGTACACATGGTTGTGCCATGCTTTATTTAAATATAATAAAGGATACATCTGTCGCCATTAGGGACAGGGAAAATGAAGGTTCATAAAGCCCTGAGGATTTCCCGACTGTTCCGGGAAAAGAATCAAAGCTTCGAGAGTGTCGGAAACAGCGCCATCTGGTGGTTCGTAAAAATTAAAGCATTGGGAAGAAGCCTGTGGAAGAAGATCAGTCTGATGAAGCAGCCACCGCACACTCCATAGATAGTTTCAGTGTTATGTGCACAGATCAACGCCTAACGTGTGTGTGTGTGTGTGTGTGTGTGTGTGTGTGTGTGTGTGTTGCATTTCTCCCTTTGATAAATTCATTTACCCATTAAAGTGTGGCAATAAATGCCGGTATGAATTAATTTAATTCACTATGATGTAACAGAAGAATAATGTACACATATATGACTAACAGAGTTGCACACTGTGAGTATTTTGCCTGAAATTATTTGTATTCTTCATATTATTTGTATGACTGTGTATTTAAAAATGCAATTGAATAAGTTTGAATTTAAATCATCCATTTTGACATGGACAAAATGATCCATTCATGTAAAGTGTGGGACTAAAATGTGAATAAGGACACGGTGTGATGGGATCATCTGGGTATTAAATCTGGTTATGAGATGCTTGTGCTTGTGTAAATGGCACACTTATATAACACTTTTATCCAAAGTGCCTTACACTGTGTCTCATTCACCCATTCACACACACACCAATGGTAGCAGAGCTGCCTTGCAAGGCGTTAACTTGCCCAAGGACACTTCAGCATGTGGAGTCATGCGGGCCGGGAATCAAACCGCCAACCCTGAGACAGTGGACAACCTTTACCAGTACTTCCCTTTGACACTGCAATGCCAAAGTGTATAAATTACCATCCATCCATCCTCTACCGCTTACTCCATTTCATTGGGAACCTGGAGCTTACCACAGGGAGCATCAGGTGGGGTACACCCTGGACAGGGCAGTCCATCACAGGGCACACAATCACATACACACTCCGGACACTTTAGACACGCCAATCAGCTACCATGCACATCTTTGGACTGGGGGAGGAAACCGGAGTACCCGGATAAACCACAGCACGGGGAGAACATGCAAACTCCACATACACAGGGCCCTGGCGGGACTTGAACCCCGGACCCTGTAGGTGTGAGGTGAACGTGCTAACCACTATAGACTCACCAATATATATATGTATATATTCACCAAGAAAAAAACTAAACAACAGAAACAAGTCGTTTGTGACACATAATTAGTGATGATTTAAATGTGACGTATTGATTATCCAACTTTCAAAGTACAGTACTCCTCACAAATCAACCAACCAGACTGAGCCAATGAGGACTCGTAAAGTAAGATCTGGGGCAACACGCAAAGGGAATCGCGCACGTGATTGGACAGAAAGTGAGGCTTCCCTGATAGCAAAAATTGCTGTGGCCTGGATCTGGCCCACACCTGACACTTTTATCCGGCCCACATACTGTGTGGAATGATGGCAATTGGGCGGTCCGCTCCTGTTTGCCAGAATTGGGCTGCAAGCAAGCCATAGCAATGCAGCATGTGCCACATTTTTGCTAATGGTGGCCCACATTTGTTTTGTGATATTTGGGCCATATTCACTATTTACCACAAGGGCCACTTTAGGGTCACATACAGATTACACACTGCCGTGAGCACCGCATCTTTGCCTAAAAAAGCCCACTTGTGATTTGGGATATCTGGGCCACTTCAGGTTCATATCCATTTTGTCTGGGCCAAAAGAAGGCCTGAAGTGGCCCACATCCGGATGCTATCTGGGTTCGATTGTCGTCGATCACGTGACTGGTACAGGGCTTCTCTGGAGATTGTGTTGCTTGCTCGATACGTGCTTCAAAGCTTCAGTGTCATATGTAACATCACTAGTCGCCATAAAACCAGAGACTTCAGATAACGTTTTCTAATAAGCTTATTGTTGCAATTGCGATCTAAGAAATACACTCCTATCATCAGGCAAGGTGGTTCTTCCTTTAACGGTGAATATTGTATTGAGGATTTGAGAAGATGAGCAAGGTGAAGTGATGTGCCATTAATTACCCTTGAAAACTCAACACACGTCACATCAAAATTCTAATTCCCAAAGTTAAAAAAAAAAGTGAATCCCCAATAAAATTTGAAATGAAAATGACATTCTCATCCCATATTTTATTAATTAAGGTCATGTTTCCATGCAAAACATGCTGCTTATTCTACACAATACATCCGTGGGGTGAAAAGTTGTGTTTAAAAGCCAACTTCTATGAGCCTAATGCCTGTTCCACACTGGATGCGTGAGCAAAGCAGAAGCAGCGTGTATTTATTTATTTTTTTGGCACCCATGTTTTTTTTTATTATTATTATTTTTATTTTTTATTTTTTATTTTTATTGAACATAATGAACATAATATACATTTACAATGGCATTCGTAAATGCAAATGAACGGGTATTAAAGCAGAGTACATATCAGTGTAAATAAAGTAGAAAGGAGTTAAAAAAAAAAAAAAAAAGATTTAAAGAGGGGTCTCTTCATTCCTCTTCTAATAAACCAACGTCTCTTCCCAACAAATTTCTGGTCCTTTTTAGTTTCCATACATTGCAATGATGGAAAGTAGTTACAAGTAAAGTCTCATTTAAATACAGAAAAATAAGGTTTTGTCTTCATACATTCACATTTATGAATAAAGAATGCGCCCAGAATCAACATTACATGAATGAAAAATTCAGTCTTTTTATCATCCAACAGCATTCCAAATATAATATGATTTCTCAAAAAAGTGGGCAGTGACTATATCTTTGTCTCCAACCAATAAGACACATTTTCCCAGAAAATATTTGAGTGCACAAATAAAGAAGAAGAAGAGAAAAAAACATGATCAGTTGTCTCTATGTCAACTTGACAAAAAGGCATTTTAGGTCAAAATTAAACCGGTGTCTTAAAAACCCATTGATGGATATATACCATTAAATATTTTTAAAATGGGTTTGCTTTAGGAGCCACTGGAAAACTAATATACTGGATTAGCAATTTCTGTTCAATTGGATTATCATAAACTTGTAAAATAGCATTATGGTATGGAAATGTAGAATACAATATAGAATTAAAACAAGAGCGAATAAGTTCGTTGGGGAGCACTGTCATGAGGTCATCATTACCATTAAAGAGAAGGGATGGGAGTTCCCCTGATCCATCTAGTGAGTTACCAGAAGTGTTCTGTATTAAGATTATGAAACTTTTTGGAATGGCATTTAAAACACGCTCAGATTGTTTGAGTTCATAATATAGATTATATCTAGTACTAAAAATCACTATCTGGATAAAATAAATCAATTATTCCAAATAGGGGTTTTATGTGGGGTGAAGTTATGATTATATAATAACTTACAATACAGAAAAAACCTGTTGGTGAAAAGAAGACAATTTGATTGGCAGTCTAGAGACAGTAAAAACATATCTCAATAGGAAATTAATACAAAACCAAAAATTTTTGCCCAAGGGCACTTCAGCATGTGGAGTCATGCATCTTTTCCTGGTTTGGCAATGAGCGTGATTAAACCTTGTCTCATTGAACTACACTGAACCTGTTTGCTAAATGCGGCATGTTCCCAGAAGTTGTAAACTTGTTGTACGAGCTCATCTCAAACGTATGAAAAGAATGCAATAGTAGCTTCTTTAATTGGTCACTGGAACTTCTGACGCCGGAATATGAGAAAATAGTAATAAAACATATAAGTTGAAATAGTTCTGCCAGAGCTCAGTAAAACCCGTGCGCTTCGCTCGCCATCTTGCCGGAAGTCGCGCTCATGTTAATAGATTAGAGCATTCACACTGTATGCCGAGGAGGTGGGCAGCGCATAGCAGAAGCAGCAGTGCCTATTTTTGCTGTAATGCTTGCTTGTGGAAACTGGCTAGTTTTACAGGTAATTTGTTACAGTTAAAATTACATCCCAACGAAAACTTTAAACCGCCGATGCATTATTATGCATTAGAGCGCCGATCCCAAGGCGCTCTAAAATGTGTTCGACTGTGAAGGAAATTATCTTATATCATGTATTCTCTTATATTATGAACTGCTACTGGGATTTCCATGTTGCAAATACCTATGATGAATGTATTCACTTAATTACCTCTTCTGATAAGCTGATCAATGCCATCCTTTATTATAGCTGACACATGTATTTTTCATACCCTGTGTGCTTGGCGTAACTGTCTGAACCTTTCTAGCACCCTGCACAAGCAGAACCCGCCCATGCACTGCTGCTTAACTATGTGTATAAATACTCCTGTTCTGCACGAATAAACTCGGATGTCTCTGTGAAAAGCATGTGTCAGTGTGTGTTCATTTAGACTCTCCAGGCGTGAACGCTCTGCGGTCAACCACACTTTCTCGATCATAGCACAGAACTAAGAGTTAAGATAATTAAAGGCTGAAGGCTGACGGAGGACGACTGAAAGACATAACCTGAGATACTTTTTATTCAACAAACTGAGACTGACCTCACTTCCAAATACAAACACATCCCATAATATACTCTTGACAGGTTTACTACTACTTACTACTATTGACAGGTTTCTGTGCAAGGCATGGGAAATGCAACTGCAAAGGGATCTGAAACTCCATTTGAATTTTGTCAGGCTCCGTACGCGACCCTGAGGAAGTGAAATGGGGTAAGTGCTATTGCTATTTTGATATGACAGGATCATAACTCGTAAGACATGGGAAATGCAATGGCAAATGGAAGTTGCGTTTCCATTTGAACTTCGGCAGACACTGTATGTTCGTGTAAGCGAAAACATAAACGATACGATTTGCATTCGCATTATGTCATATTATGTCACGCATAATTTATGCGTCCACTATTAGGAAACTAAATCGCAAATACAGTGTGCAATTGCTTTTGAAAATTGTCCTCAAAATACTTCCATACATAAAACTGCTTGAGGATTGTGATATGATCTATGCAATGACTGTACCATATACACTATATGGCCAAAGGCATGTGGACACATGACCACCACACCTATATGTGCCCAGTCCCAAAACCATGGGAATGAACACAGAGTTGGTCCCGTCTTTGCTGTGATGGTAACCTCCATTCATCTGGAAAGGCTTTCCACTAGATTTTGGAGCACGGCTGTGCGGATTATTCATCCACAAGCACATTTGTAAGCCCTGCTGAAAAAAAGCAATCAAAACCATTACAGAAATTCGAATGGTTTCTACTACAAACCATCAGCTAACCATTAAAACCATTATGTTATTGGTCCTTAATGGTATCCACTAGACATAACATGCCACCAATAGAAGGCATGAAATTAAGAGTATAGACCGAGAGGGAACATTACAGTTTCCGTTAAAACCAATACAATTCCCATTATATAACCATTAAATCCATTTTCTATCATCCATAATAGAATCCGTTTTCAATCCAACTTCTATGAGGGTTTATTATTATATTATATTATTATATAGTATTATTTTCAGCAGGGAGGTCAGGCACTGAAATATAATGAGAAGTGGGGTGAAGTCCCCACTTCTCAGTTGTCCATCAGTTCCCTACTGCAGAATCTCAGCAGAAACAGTAGATCATCTGGGTATTTCTCACCTACTGTTTTATGAATACTGAGAATTCTGACCTACTACTTGTTTGGTGTACTAATTTCCGCCTACTGTATAGTAGGGTAATAGGGATATCCGGACCCATCCCATGTGTTCATGGATCCCGCTTTGTGCACAGAGGTATCGTCATGCAGTGCCTTTAGTTCCACTGAAGGGATATCTTAATGCTAAGCACACAAGGACATCCTATACAATTGTATGCTTCCAACTTTGTGGCAACAGTTTTGGAGAAGGAACACATATTGCTGTGATGGTCAGATGTCCATATACTTTTGGCCAAATAGTGTATGTTACCCTGAAACTATTCTATTTTGGTTGTGTCACATGGTAGAAACTTTCTGAATTGAGCTGCACACCTTGAGCAGTTCAATAGTGATATTTGCTTTGAATAAATAGGTCTTAAATTTCAACCCCATTGAAAATAATGCAAAACATTAGCAATATACACTCATCAGTCATTTTAATAGGAACACCTATACACCTGCTCATTTATGCAGTTATCCAATCAGACAATCATACGGCAGCAGCACTACGCATTAAATCATTTAGATACAGGTCAAGAGCTTCACTTAATATTCACACCAAACATCAGAACGGGGGAAAATGTGAACTCTGTGACTCTCCCGACAGAGGCGTAACTACAGTGCAGGCAAGGCAGGCAATTGCCTGGGGCCCCATGTACACACACAAACATTAAAACCACCTGTCTGATACTGTGTACGCCCCGCTTGTGTCGACAAAATAGCTCAGACCAGATGAGGCATGAACTCCACAAGACCTCTGAAGGTGTTCTGTGGTATCTGGCACCAAGATGTTAGCAACAGATCCTGTAAATTGAGAGTTGGCACCTCCATGGGTCGGACCTGTTTATACTGATCCAACTTGCTTGACTGATTATTAACAAAGAGCTATATATCTCATTTCCCTCCACCAATTTACTGCTAAGAGAATGTTGTGAAATTATATATTGCAGGTTCCTGTGAAAAAAGGTGTGAATACGCATGCAACAGGGATAGGCGAATGTGGGAATATGCAGAGCAGGGTTGGGAGGGTGAATATGAAAGTAATGTAATCGGATTACTTTTGGATTACTTCAAGGTCACATATGTAAATAAAGTCAAGAGAAAAGCAATATGATCTAAAATACTGATTTATTTTGTTCTTATTTTAGAGAGAAAAAAACAAACAAACAACATGTTCAATGTTTGGATTTGTTTTAAGAAAAGAAATCAATAAATAAAAGATCACTGTCCCTGATGCGGGGTCTTAATAGCGTTCAGAAAAATGTTACTATCAATGCAGACTTTAAAAACTTTAATACACTGAAAAAGACACACTATTAGCACTATTAGCATCACATAATAATAATAATAATAATTATATATATATATATATATATATATATATATATATATAGATAGATAGATAGATAGATATATATATATATATATATACATACACACACACACACACACACACACACACACACACACACACACACATACATACACATTCCTACATTCTGTTGAATGTCCATGGAATAAAATAAAATATTAATAGTAACTTCTGCCATCATTTACACATTTGAATGATCACGTAATACGAGGCATGATATGTGATAACGAAATAAAATATGACCTTATATGGGCATAGGCATTGTTTTGACTCAGGACAGCTGTCATTTGCTTCAGCAACATGTTTTCTGAGAGTAGGCTAATGGTTTAGAGGCAGGAATTTGGCCAATAGTTGCTGCAAGCCTTTTATAATCGACCAATTGCTGTGTGAGGAGGCGGGAATTACAGAGACGGGTTATAGCAATGCAAATATGCATACACATGAACCGAACTAGCTTCATTAATCTCTTCAGCAAAATCATCAACTTGCATACTCGATCTTTTACCTACATGTTTCTTCAAACAGATTTGTCCTGGAGTAATTGAACCGCTTCTAAATATAATAAATTTTCCCTTAGCACTGGCTATGTACCTAAATCATTTAAACTAGCAGTTATTAAACCCCTGATTTAAAAAAACCTGACCCCAACCCTTCTCAACTGTCCAGCTATATAGACCTATATCAAATCTCCCCTTTTTCTCCAAGATATTAGAAAAGGTTGTAGCACAGCAGCTATGCTCGTACTTACATAGGAACAACATTCATGAAATGTATCAGTCAGAGTTTAGGCCTCATCACAGCACAGAGATAGCGTTAGTTAAAGTAGTAAATGACCTACTACTGGCCTCTGATCAGGGTTGTGTCTCCTTGCTTGTGTTACTTGACCTTAGTACAGCTTTTGATACTATAGATCAGGGGTGCCCAATACGTCAATCGCGATCGACCGGTCGATCGCAAAGGAAGTGCGGGTAGATCACCATTCAAAAAAAAAAAAAAATAGATGTTAGCGTTGATGTACAGGGCAGCCAGTCTGAGATCTCGTCTTTTCTCTCACCACGCGTGTGTGATCAAACGTGCCAGCGCTAAAGGCTAGCGAGCGAAATCGTAGGGAGAGGACATTTTTCAGCCTTTTAAAGACTTCATTGACGAAACCCAGCTCCCAGTGTGCAAATTGATATCAGTCAGCACGGACGGTGCGGCCGCAATGGTTGGCAGCGCAAATGGATTCATTGCCAAGTGCAGGGAAGACGATGCTTTCCCTGACTTCCTTAACTACCACTGCATAATACACCAACAAGTCTTATGCACAAAAATGCTAAACATGAAAGAGATCATGGATGTGGCAACAACGATCGCCTGTTCTGTACGTGCTAGATCACTTCAAAGACGACTGTTCCGTGCGCATCTGGAGAAGGCAGACTGCGACCACTCTGAGCTCCTGCTACACACTGACGTGAGATGGCTTAGTAGGGGTAAATTCCTGCAGAGATTTCGAGAGCTCTGTCCGGAGATAAAGGAGTTTCTTTTTGCTGTTAAACATGCAGAATGCACCAACTCAATGATGATCAGTGGCTGCTGGACTTGGCATTTTTAACCGATCTGACCAACATGTTAAATGAGCTTAATTTAGAGCTGCAAGGAAAAGACAAAATCGTGGTCAATATGATCAGCGCAGTTAATGCCTTTAAACGGAAAATGCAACTTCTGTCCTCAAAGCTGCAGCGCCATGATTTTGGGAACTTCCCAAATCTCGCGTCAGATCTGGAGACGCAGCGGAAGGCTTGTGCGCAATTGAACATTGCACGCTACACGGAGCAGATTGACAGCTGTCGGTCAGAGTTTGACAGACGCTTTCAAGACTTTGCTTTACTGGAGCTGGTCGCTACATTCATGTGCTACCCATTTAGAGACAATGTTGAGGTTGATTCACTCGCATCGAAAATTGCAACGCTTTTTCACCTGCACTCGTCTGAAGTGGAGGATGAGATTTTGAAACTACAGACTGACATTCAGCTGAAGTCCAGGGATCATGGACAGTTTTGGAACTTACTCACAGGGGAATGGTACCCAAACATGAGGAAATGTGCAACCTCCTTGACTGCATTATTTGGCTCTACTTATTTATGTGAGTCAGCCTTTTCCCACATGAAGATTATTAAGTCCAAATACCGTTCCACAATGACTGATCATCATTTGGAGGCCTGCTTGAGGCTGGCTACCAGCAGCTACTGTCCGGACTATGCAACCCTGGCTGATTCTATTCAGTGTAAGGTAATGACCAAAAATGTACTGAATTGTAGTGTGCCATAAGGGCTCATGCAGTTATCCAAGTTACATGAACATTATTGTGTGTGTATATATTTGAAGTATACTCGGTATATATATAAATAGATATATGTTTCGCATTTTTTGTGTAGGTAGATCTCCTTGACTGGTCCTGTTAAAAGTAGCTCGCAAGTCAAAAATATGTGGGCACCCCTGCTATAGATCATACTATTCATCTTGATAGACTAGAAAATGATGTTGGCATTAAGCCCTCTCCTGCTCAGGTCTTATTTGACAGATCGTTATCAGTTCGTAGATGTAAATGTCGACTTCTTCACACATACCAAGGGTTTTAAAAATTTGGTGTTCTACAAGGTTCTGTTTTAGGCCACTGCTTCTTACTTTATATATGCTACCTCTAGGTCAAATTATTCGTAAACATGGAATTAGCTTCCACTGTTATGCTGATGATACACAGCTGTATGTTTCAGCGAAGCCAGATGACAGACAGCAGCTTAGTAAAGTTGAGGAATGTGTAAAGGACATTAGACATTGGATGCTTATTAACTTCCTCTTACTTAATTCTGACAAGACAGAACTACTTGTACTAGGACGTGTACCTAGAAGTAAGCTTTCTGATTACACAGTAACTCTGGATGGACTTTCTGTTTCATCATGTGCAGCAGTAAAAGCCTTTGGTGTCATCACTGACTCCAGTCTTTCATTTGATGCTCATGTAGATAATATTACTAGGATAGCCTTCTTTCATCTCAGAAATATTTCTAGATAAGAAATATATTGTCACTACATGATGCAGAAATATTAGTTCATGCTTTCGTCACCTCTAGACTAGATTTCTGTAATGCCATACTGTCTGGATGTTCCAGTAGGTTTCTAAACAAACTCCAGTTAGTCCAGAATGCAGCTGCTAGAGTCCTAATTAGAACCAGAAGATACGAGCACATCACCCCGATCTTATCAACACTGCATTAGCTCCCAGTGAAATTTCGCACTGATTATGAAATACTATTATTAACTTATAAAGCACTAAAGGTGCAGGCTATTTGTTGGTATCTTGAATAGCAAAGGCTAAAGCAGGGGGAAGAGCCTTCTCTTATATAGCCCCACAGTTATGGAACAGTCTTCCAATTAGTGTTCGGGACTCAGACACAGTCTCAGTGTTTAGGTCTAGGCTGAAAACTACTTTGTTTACTCAAGTTTACCATGACTAGACTTTCTGTTACGCTAAGCACAGTCCTAACACTCTCTTCGCTCCCTCTCTCCTTCTGTCGAGCCACACATGATTTTATGGTGATGCCAGAGACCCTGATCCTTTCTGCTTTCCGGACCGGCCTGATCCATTCGGATGCCCTGCCTCTGGATGGAGCTTTCATCTCCTCCAATTCCAGATTGCTGGGACTATGGCTGCTTCTAAGGCCAAACAGACCATTAAACTGTAATGAACTTTCCTTTACTTTCACACTATCTGTTGTTACCCAGATGAGGACGGGTTCCCTTCTGAGTCTGGTTCCTCTCAAGGTTTCTTCCTCTTAACATCTTAGGGAGATTTTCCTTGCCACCGGCACGCTCAATTGGGATAAATTCACACACTTAAAATCTGTATCCTGTGTTTATATGTTTCTGTAAAGCTGCTTTGAGACAACGTCCATTGTAAAAACTGCTATACAAATAAAACTGAATTGAAAATTGAATATTAGACCATAAGCACATCATACTGAAACTAAAGCCGAATCCCGGACATATTCTCAAATTTAGACAATTTTTTTAAGGTCTGGGAAAAAGTGGACGTATGGTCACCCTAATAAAGGCATTTCAGAGAAGAATTTGTGTTCATTTCTACCAAATTAACTTTGTACAAAATTAATTTGCGCATGCACCAGGAGGATGCTCATGTGAGTCACGATGGCGAGATAGAACCAGAACTATAATCAAGCAGCTGTCTATACTGTGTTCTGCCAAAATAATCATTTATTTGGTTTCATCCACCCATCTTCAACCACTTACTCCTTTTCAGGGTTGCGGGGGAACCTGGAGACTATCCCAGGAAGCATCAGGCACAAGGTGGGGTACACCCTGGACAGGGTGCCAATCCATCACAGGGCACAATCACATACACACTCATTCATACACTACAGACACACCAATCAGCCTACCATGCATGTCTTTGGACTGGGGGAGGAAACCCCCACAGCACAGGGAAAACATGCAAACTCCACACACACATTGCGCTGGCAGGAATCAAACCCTAGACCCTGGAGGTATGAGGCAAACATGCTAACCACTAAGCCACCGTGTGCCCCTATTTGGTTTTAAATGAAAAATAAAAATGTAATCCTGATAGTATTCCCATTTTTTACAAAATGTACCTGCAATCTGGTTCGTTTGTTTTTTGACGTAACTGTAACGGATTACAGCTACCAGTTTTTTGTATCCTGATTACGTAACGCCCTTACATGTATCCTGTTACTCCTCGAAAAAGTCACATACAAACACATGAAGAAGGTGTAAGGAGGATAAAGACAGAGTAAGAGTAAAGGTCAGGAGTCAACATTTCTATTTTACTTTTATAATGGTTACCTTTCTTCCCCCCAGACAATTTCCACACTCATTACTCGTGAGTCCAGTAGACCCCAACACCATTTTTGTAATATAAATGTGTAGGGAGGGGCACAGTGGGCACTCAGACACTCACAGGAGTGTCAGGTTAAAATAATAACTGATAGTAGAATTCTTCTTTCACTAAACCCTGACAGTAGGTCTCACAGACCCAAATACCATTCAAGGGCTAAAATAACCCCAACCTTTTTTTTATAAGAATGTAGGTCGATTTGTACACCTGAGCTCAGAGCAAGTATGAACAGTTTGGCTTACAGCAGATGTCCAAATGTCTCTTTTCAGACAAAGTTGCAGCTACTATGTTTTACTTCTCCTCGCCTTGTGCCTCATGCCCCCTGGGATAGGTTCCAGCTTTACCCCGACCTAGTAAAGATAAGCAGTACAGAAAATGGATGGATGTTTTATCTCTGCAGAGTAGCACTTTCTTTACTGGATAAGTAAAGCCCATGTATGTTATCAGTCATGGGTCTGTTGTCACAATCCCAATTCAGCAGGTCTGCTAATCGCCTGCTTAAGGTCACTCATGCAGATGATTAGCAGAAGAGGAGCCATTGGCCTGCCCGGGAATCAGGCGGTGGATCACAGTGATGTCATATGTTTAACCAGCTTGTCATTGTCCTATCCTAAAGTCCATTTTAGTTCTGGCTCATTTGCTGTCTTCCTGTGCTTTTAAACAGTGGAAAATCAAACACACAGAGGCCATGTACCACAGGGATGCACTGCTTGGTGCAGAACAAGAACCTGTACAAATACATAACATTTGTGATATACAATACTGCATGGTAGCGTTAGCTCATTTTTGCTGTAATCACAATAAAGACAGACTGTATTTATCATCGACAAAATCGGTAATCTAATAAACTGTCGGTTTATTGTACATTGTAGGCTATACATCAACAATATAGATAGAGTAACCAGGAAAATAGTCATTGCTATAATATTTGTATGTTTAATTGTAACACTCATGTTAGGAAACATTCATGCTTCTTGTATCTTTCCAAAGTAGGTTTTTGTAAGAGTGTCCTAGTTTGTATTCTCTCAGGCTAAGTTTTAATTGATCTGGATCCTGACTGCTCTGTCTGACCACATACACCGACTGATTCTCTCCAAAATCCATCATATCCTATGACATGTACATTTACAATGGCTGTGGACACTAAGGGTTCTTTCGCTGGTTAAGTGTTCCAGATTCATGAAAGGGTTCTGTTTTTATTTATTTATTTATTTATTTATTTATTTTTACAGAACCTTTAAGGAATTCTCCAGAGGAATAAACCGGAGAAGCTTGTACAGAGATGGAGCCTTTTGTTATTCTTCTAAGAATGCATGTCTTAGGTTAACTTTGGTTTCTGAGCAAAAAATGTGGAATTAACTCATAAAAAGAGTGTACCTGTAATGTATGTACAAATGAGGCAGGATGCAAGTGCAGGTGCTTCATGTGTGCTTTATTCAGGGCCAACCAAAAAACATCATCAAAGTCCAGGAGGGGTGTGTGTGTGTGTGTCAATACACATGTAGGCAATATCCATCCATCCATCTATCCATTTTCTGTACCACTTATCTTACACAGGGTTGTGGGGAGCCTGGAGCCAATCCCAGGGGACTCTGGGTATGAAATGGGGGACACCCTAGACAGGGTGCCAACCCATCACAGGGCTCAATCTCACACAAACATGTACACGTGCACACACACACATGTACACACAACGAACAATTTGGAAATGCCAATAAGCCTACAACGCATGTTTTTGGATTGGGGGAAGAAACCGGAGTACTCTGAGAAAACGTGTAAACTCTGCAAACAGAGGGTACACAAAAACAGGGCTCAAGAGTCACACAAGGATAATACATACTGTGTACAAAATCAAATATCAGCCCAAGTTCAAAACCAGAAAGTACTCTGAAACAGTACTCAAAGAATAAGGCTTGACATTAATGTTACAAAAACATGTTCAGACTTTGCATTAAAACAAAAGATCCAGCATGGTATATGTGTACTAAAATCGGTGACGGGAACAAATCGATGACAGGACACGGGATGGAGACAAAACCAAAACAGAAAACAAGACAAGTAGAACTCGAAGGCAACGGCCAGGACAAGGATGCCTCCACCTCCAACAAGTCTAGTACTTCTTGTTATTAATTTTTATGCCTTAAATACCTTTAAAATAAACTTCAAACAGGAATGAAGCTATTGAAGAAAAACTATTTCAGACATTTGACCTTGCTTTGGCCTCGACCTTGTTTGGATCAATTCCAAAATCGAATTAGTTGATCTGCTGGTCACAATGATCATTCCATATAAATCTTACAAACATTCACCCACTCATTCTTGAGAGAACACACTAAGCCAGACAGATGGACATATGGAGAACCCAAAAACATAATGCCTCCACCAAACACTAGCACATGCCAATAGTTGCCATGGGAACTGCAATGCAAAGGAGGAATCCATGACAGTATCCATTCATGCTGGTGTGTAGATCCTAGTCAGATAATGATATCAACCTTAAATGTGCTTTGGTTTGTCCCTCAGGGAAAAAAGCTAGAAAACTAGAACCATCCACAGAATCCTTGAGGAACCCATTTATTTAAATGTGTACTATATTGTGTAAGCGGTGTCGATGAGATGAAGGCTCTTTCATTTTTTCCTACTGTTTCTTCACTCAGAATTCAAATGTGCAACATCTTTAAGCTCTTCATATACACCAGCCTGCCTTTAGCTCGGAGGAAATGCTGACATCTGAGCTTAATGTGCAGTGATTATCTCTCTGCCAAGCTGATGCTTAAGAAATAAAAGTGCAAGTGTTGTTGGTCATGGGGTGAGGCTAAAACACCAACAGTCAATCAGGAAGAACTTTATCCTGGGCAGGGTCTTGGAGGATCCTGAACCTCCCCCAGGAAGAGTAAGCAAGAAGCAGGAATATACCCACAAGACACCAGTCCTTCACAAGGCTCCATACACACAAATATTCACACACTTGTACACATCTTGTTGCGAGTTATCTTAGCCAATCCACCAACTGGCTTGTTTCGGGAGGTGGGAGGAAAAACCAGAGAACCCGGAGGAATCCAACAGAAATGGGGAGAACCTGCAAAACATTACACAAACAGTAACACAAACTGAGGGGTCAAAACAGGGATCTTGGTGCTGGGAAGACACTAAATCCTTTTCTTTCTTTTTTTTTAAACCCAACATATATCATTTATCACACTGCTAATGAGTTGCTTTCAGTGCTGTTTATTAAATTGGCAAACTGAAACTGAACATAGTCTGAAGAAAGGTTTCATTTGCATGCATATATGGGGGGAGGGGGGGTTATTCTGTTGCGAATGTGATCTTTTGTGTGGAGAAAGGTCTTTCCTTGCTATGTTGCAGTTGCAGTTTACTCAGTGAAGTAAGACGAGGGGAAGTCAAACACCTATCAGAGCTAATCCACTCTTGGCAAAGAGAGCCGGACAGAGGCGCTCGGATCAACACAATTGAAGGGAGATCAGACACATACACCGTAAGAGCGTTGGGGGAAGTGCAGTCAGATAGGGGGTGTGTCAGGCAGAGTGTGTTTCAGAGAGAGAAGCTGATGCAGGGATGGGGTGTGTGTGAGTGTGTGTGGGGAGCAGAGCAGGAGCGAATGCACTAAAACTCGCACACATGCGCAGGAACCAACAGAAACGGAGACAGCTTTTCAGCAGCGGCTAAGGGATTACTCCTATTTTCGTCTCCATCCTTCCTAGGGTGAGCCCCTTTCCTTTAGCTTTAACAAATCGTATGTGCATGTGTCTTTAACTGCTACTGGGTTTGAGAATGTACATCACTGAATGCAGCTGCTGAGAAATAAGTCCAGAGCTGGTCATGTGGACCATATAAACATACATCATCCAGAGAACGAGGCTGCATTCAGAAAAGAGAAAATGGGGCAAGAGGACTTGAAGGAGACGAGGAAAAACTGAGGTTTGAGGTTTCTACTGCAGATGGCTTAATGCAGAGCTTCTACACTCAGATAGAAGGGCTGGTGTTTCAATTTTATTATGAATTTAAAATTTAGCAATTAATCAGGTACTGTAGCTTTTCTTTTATGTGTATCTATTTTTGAGGATCAGTCAATAGTCTTGATTGGGATGGAGTGGAAAGCCTAATTCACATGACTAATCAATGCTTATAGGGAAAGATTGATGAGGATTGATAGGACTTGACGTTGGATCTTCAGCACTGATCCAGCGATTTAGAGCTCTCCAGGACAGCTCCATTATGACAAAACAGTACTGCAAACTGGGGCAAGCTGCGAGAGAGCAATGCCAGGAGGAATAGAAACTGACCAGAACATAACACAACCAGAGCAGACAGCTATGTGAAGAGCAAATTAAATGAATACTCCAGTATTTTTCAACCACTATTTTTTTTCCCTACAGATACAGTAGATGGAGATTTTGGTTGGAAACACTGGAGTATTTTTTTTTTTAAGAACTTTGTGTGTTTTTTTTTCTTCTCTTTATTTCTTTCATGTTTAGTGCCAGAGGAATATTGGAGACCCGAGATGGAGTACAACAGGACACAGTGCGAGCTGTGATTTCTTCAAGAGGGTTACAAACATGATCCCTCAAAGTGCAAGATTCTTACTGATTCTCAGTCTTACTTTGTTCAGCAGCCCACATGCTGCATACCTGACTGGAGATGGAGGAGACCAAGCATGGACACAGACAAGCCCTGTTAAAGAGCACAAAGAGGTCCATCCTGCTGGCAGCTTACTGTGGAGCAGGCAGACATCAAGAGCCAATACGGACACCACTACTCCATCAATAACTACTCCACCAAAAACACAAAACTCTTGGCCACCTACTCATGGTGAGACTGGCCATTCATCACTAACCACCTTATTAGCAACACTGGGGTCATCTCCCAATCCAGCCTCCCAGGCCCAGAGCAAGGTATTCAAAGCACCAGCATATACAACGTCTCCTGACCAAAGGAGACGTGAAATGAGGCTTGGCGATATCTGGGTAATGGGGGAGCCCAAAGCTACTGCTCAAAGATCAGATGACACAGGTTTGAAACAAAAGCAAACAGACCTATTGACTACTCTACAGGATGATAGAAGAATGGTAGAGGAGTTCACCAGGAGGCCACCTCACCTTGGTACCAATTCCCCTAGAGGTAAACATTCATATTTATTAATTTAGCAGATGCTTTTATCCACAGTGACTTCAATTCAGAATAGACAGTTCAGAGAGGATACAAGGCAAGTATGATAAGGATCAGTGAGTACACTGACTCTTCAGTCAGTATTTTCAATCTGCTGTCAGTACACTGTAGTTGCGTAGCATGTTATAGTCTCACACGCCGCAGTGTACAATCAGTATTCCAGAGGCGTGCAAGGGACATCCGTCTCAGCGAGTGGGGAGGGAGGGGGGGGTTATCCGTTGCTTCACTAAGACATGCTTCTCTCTCCACTCATTTTAATTTCTGTTTCATCTCAGTAAATATTTAGGATTAATAGATTGCTAAAGACAGCAAGCTGTTCTTTTTAGATTGGTTTATTGTCCTGATTTATAAATGACATTATTTAATGATGTTTGTGAACACCATTTTCTGGTCTATATTAAATACAGATCACATGATATTAAGTTTTAGGATTGCACTGTACTTAAAATGGGTCAGAAAAAATCTGATGTGTCCAGCTGATTAAGTGGAGATCGCTAATCTAGTGCTGCATTCATACAGACATTTTGAAACTAGACTCTATGCCCAATCGGACAAGTCCTGGCTTGGACAAAGTGCATGAAGTTCCATATGAGAAAAAAGATAGTCGGAGTTCCTTAAAAGAGGAGACATCCAGACCGACTCCAGGATTGCGAGCACGCACTCTTATTCCAGGTAATTCTTAGCACTCACTCTGTTTACACCAATGCCTGAATGGCGGATACACAGTATACACATCAAGGATAAAGGCACCATGGAGTTCATCCTTAGCTTAAAGAATAATGCTGATTCATACGTTTGGCCTCTAGGCATCCAATAACGCATTTGATGCAGAACATACCCGTTGATCAATAAGCAATAATCAATATAAACTCAGCAAAAAAGGAAACGTCCCTTTTTCAGGAGACTGTATTTTAAAGATAATAGATAAAGATAAATCCAAATAAGCTTTACAGATTTTTATTGGAAAGGGTTTAAACTATGTTTTTCATGCTTGTTCAGTGAACCATACACAATTATTGCACGTTCAGCTGTGGAACAGTCCTTAAGACACGACCAGTTTACAGGCGATAAACAATTAAAGGTCACAGTTACAATAAGTTAGGACACTAAAGAGACCTTTCTACTGACTCTGAAAAACACCAGAAGAAAGATACCTAGGATTCCTGCTCACCTGTGTGAACATGCCATAGACCTGCTGCAGGGAGGCATGAGGACTGCAGATGTGTTCAGAGCAATAAACTGCAATGTCTGTAATGTAAGATGCCTAAGACAGCGCTACAGGGAGACAGGATGGACAGCTGATCGTCCTTGCAGTGGAAAATTACATGTAACCATGTGTCCCCCCAGACATGATCGAGAACTTGCAGACGCCTTGGTGGAAGAGTGGAGTAACATCTCACAGCAAGAACTGACCAATCTGGTGCAGTCCATAAGGATAAGATGCACTGTAGTACTTAAAGCAGCTGGAGGTCACCAGATATCCCCCCCCCCCCCCCCCCCCCTTTTTGTTCAGGGACTAATCATTCCATTTCTGTTCATCAAATGTCTATGAAACTTGTTCAGTTTATGTCTCAGTTGCTGACTGTTTTTATGTTAAGAAATTTAAAGCAGTTGAATGTGAGAGGACATCTCTTTTTTGCTGAGTTTACATATATAAATATACTTAGATTGTGTGGGATTTTTTCCCACATCAACCAAGATTTTACAAAGTACGGCCAATCAGTTAGGATGAAGCTAGTTTCTGGTCACTTGGTATTCACTTATTAAATAGCTCAGATATGCAGATAAGTGATGCAACTTCTTAAAGTGTGCCACTTCCTGGTTTTTAAATAGTTGCACGAACGAGAACAGCACCAAGGTCACGACTGCTTATCTGCACTGTGTGTGTGAGAGAGACTGTATGACCTATTTAATTTAGTCCTACTTCCACACCCTTCCCTGTAAAATAGGCCAGCTAATTACCACAGCCGATGTTTTATGTCTTTCAGCACAAGGGACTGTTTTTATCATGATGCTGATAAGTGCCTTGGGACATTCTACTTTGTCATTTAGTTTTTGATATGAATCACCTTTTTCTTTTGTGGTATGCTCAACATATGATTTATAACTGGGGGTATTCATTTGGCTGTGCCTTATATTTCATGCAATGCATCATATACTCTTGTACACATAGGTTGAGTACAATACTCATATCAGAAGTCTATTATGCAAACAGTTCATAGCGATGTGAAGTGCAAATCTTTCTAAAAACACCTTTTCTGTATTTTCAGGCTTGCTTTTACTTGATGACTGGAATGATGACTTCACTGAATCCTCCTCCCAGCCTGACTGCAATATTGACAACACAGGCATCTGCAACTCCTCCAACCCTCTCTGGAGCCTTGGTCTCCCTGACAACCTCTCCAGTGCCCTGACTCCTGCTTCCCCAATGCCCTCTCCTGAGAATATGAACCCACCTCCTTCTATAATAATGACCCCACCTCTTTTGGTGCCATTATTTTCAGACTGGAATGCTGCAGTGGCAACGTGGGGCCTGGCGTGGGAGCTGCAGGTATACGGGCTGGGTTGTGTGTTCTCTCTGGTGGCTGTATTGTCTGCACTAAGCTTATTGTGCCTCCCTCTGTGCCAGCCGTCTGATTGTGCCAACTTCACTCTTCTGCATCTCCTGCAGCTGCTTATTGGCTCAAGTCGGGCTTTCTGGCTTATCTACGACCCCTATGGTCAGAGAGAGCGACTCCCTGTGGCCTGGGCACGGTTCCTACATGAGGCCGGCTACCCATGTTTAACCGGAGCTTTAGGCATGCTGCTTGTGCTGCTTTCTCCTCAGCTACTCTCTCAGAATGCACTGCGGCGGTGTATTTGCTTGCTGGCCGCACTCATGCTGCTTCACATGGCCACAGTTATGGGCGCAGTTGGAATATTATGGATTTTCCCTTCCTTCCCTGTCATTTCTCTGCTGCCCCCTGCAGCCTTCCTGCTTCTCTCGTGTCTCCTCTCCACTTCATACCTGCTGCTCTACTGCTGTGCCCGCGTCGAAGCCAAGCATATCTACAGGCTGAGGGATAATTCCCCTGATCGCCGGGCATGCCAGGCCAGCCAATACCCCCTCAGTGAGGCACGCATGTGGGAGCGGGCAGCTGGAATGGGACTGTTTGCAGCACTTTTCCTACTGGCATGTGCAGGACTCAGGCTCTATGCGATTCTGCATGCACTGGGACTGACTGGCGGCAGAATGGGGCTTATGCCCTGGCCCTGGTGGGTCTTTCAACTGAGCTGCAGAGTATGTGAGGCATGCGTTTGTCTCACTCTAGCTCTCATTCTCACACACCCTCTCCTCTGCTGTGGAGCAGCTCGCCCGAAACTAAGTCGCTGGAACTCATGGTTCGGCAGGTCATCCGCCAGGAACACAGTGATATCCAAACCCCAAATTCTGTCAAGTGGCTGGACCAAGAAGACTGGAGAGACACTGCATGAAAGCATGTCACGGCATGAGAGTGAGTGTGTGCCACTTTATACACTAGCAGAGCTGCCCCTTGGAGAACCAGAAGGCCTGGACCTTAACTATCCCAGCAGCCCTCAGCTTGCCCCTGCACAACTTTCTAAAAATGGGCTTTTGGTCTCCCAGTCTTCCTTCATCAGCCTGTACTGTGATTCTACAGTAGATCTGAGGCCTCCGTCTCCGATTGACCTGCGGCGAAGCATTGATGAGGCTCTAAACAGTGAGGCTCTGTTCCATCGCAGCCTGTTCAGCTCCTCCAGGCTGTCCCTTAGCACGCGGGGGCCTCCAGATGGTCAGCCATGCAGAGGAATACCTGCAGAACCATCCCTTTACCGCACAGCATCATGTGGGGATGTGGATTTGCCTTCTGCACCGTCACCACCTGTACTAAGGAGCAGCACAGCATGGAAGACCTCCAACTTCAGCTCCTTACGTGGAGGAACTAGAAGTCATGGAGGTCAGGCATCTTTTTATACTGGCTTTGCCTCTGGGCGCCACACTCAAAAGCAATACAGGGCTCTGGGCTCCATTTCTTCCAGAGAGCGTTTGTATGATCAGCAACATATTCGCACACAAGCTGATGAACTGGCTGTGCAAGCAGAATTCATTAATGTCTGCAGACAGATAGATGCTCTGAGTGTCTGCAGTGACACCATCGAACTGTAGGTTAATGGGACACATCAGGACTGAGTGGAGTGGCTCTGAGGATAGAGAATGTCTATAGCCCTATAGTCTATAGTTATTTTTGATAGATGTATGGATTTTGCTCCAGAAATGTACATTCCTATTGAGTTGCACATGGTAATATGTTAAAAGGCACCGTCACAGTCTGGGCAATTAGTTTGTTTTTGGTAATACAACTGATATGCAACTTTATTGACAAAGAAATAATAAAATGGGAATGAATAAATATATACATACAGTATATACACTGGCAACATTTAACAGTAAAGACAAGATGTAATCAAACAAACAAGGAAGAGCTCTTTCCTCCAGCAGCAATATGTCTACATTTAGCACTTTATTTTTGACAGGGTGAAGAATCACTGCAAGTGGAGTGTGGTCAGGTGTGGCTTTACTTATAAGAAAAGAGATTTTCAGGTGAAAATTAAGTTGACAAAAAGTTGATAAAAGTTTGTAATACTTATATAGCGACACCGGTCAGTGCATGTATGGGGGAAATCGTTGTTTAATTTTAGGCTCTTTTTTCCCTCCCCTAATCAAATACACACACACACACACACACACACACACACACACACACTATACAAAATGTACATTTTATCTTCTTCGCTTTCATTCTTTTCTTTTTTGTACTGGGTAGAGTAGCAAAAGTCAGAACTTCACTTACGCATCTGTGTTTTTATAGGTAACAAGTCTATGAAAAAATTATAAGCTTGGCTGTTAGCACCATGCCTCTATTTTATAATGAGTTAATGATGAATGAATAAATAAATAAAGTCGGGGAGTGAAAATGTATGTTCTTGGATGTACACATTTATATATAACAAATTTACCTGAACTTGTTGAACCCATGATCCATTTCAGGATTCGAGACCATCATGTCATCATGATCCATCCCATTTTGTGATGCTATTGCAACACACCAAGCATAGGCTGTATATACAGTCTACACACTAAAAGTCAATACCGCCAGCTAGTGGTGATATTTAAATAAAAGAAATGATGACAGAGCCTCTCGGATCATAACCATCTTTATTAAATGTGACCCTTTTGCACATCATGGCTGAGTGCACAGCTTTAGGCGGTACTCCTGTACAAGAGTAATACATGAGCAGCAAAAGCTAGTCAAAATCAGTTTTCATTACCTCGGCCTAGAGGTCATACACCACAAAACTGAACCGTTTTAAGCTCTAATTGTGCTTCATGTAGCTATAGCACAGAAATGTAACTGTTTGAGATGCTCCGACATCATTCTGTGGTCCTGTAGTCACCCGTTCAGTCTACGCGAGATCTTCAGGTCCTCACTTTAGTGAGATGCTTTAAAGAAGAATATTGTCAAAAATAAGATAGTAACATTGAACATAATAAAGGACTATAATAAAATAGATCTCTTTGAGCAGTTTCTTTTGTCCAAAAGACTCTGTACAAATTTAGGGAACTGCCTGACTTGCCAGCAATCGCAGACAAAATAAGAGGACCTGTTGTAAAGCAAACCTATTTTATACACTCTAAATTCAAACAATGACTCAGGCAAAAAGACGACACATCCACACAAACGGAGGTGACACCTTCATACATGACATTTTTCCTGCGAATGAATTAAGTCTAATATTCACTGTATAGCATACACATAATCACGTTTGGTATTACACTTGTATAGTGTACATACATTATTACCCAAACCCCCAAAGGAGCTGGGACTCTTCCAGGAAATGGAAACTGTGCAGTGATATAGCAATATGTCACAAACTTCAACACACAGAAGACAAAAATGTTGCTGTACTCAGATCAAAGTCACTCACACTGGAAAGTTTGAACACTTCTAACACAACTGCAACCACTGAGTAAATCTGCTTGTTTATCACTATTGTATTGTTGTATCCATATGTGATATTTCATTTGGCCAAGAAGGTGTGTGTAGATATTGAATTAAAAATCCTAAAATTAATTCCAATCACAGAGTATCTCTGGTGTAGCATGGTAACACTACACTTAGCTTTCATTTGTAAGGCGTGCAGGTGGAAAGGATCTCTGATTTTAACTTAAGGCTATCCCCTTAGCTTCTGGTTCCATAGTCTAAGCCTGCTAACTGGACAACCTAAAAAGCATACCGAATCAAGTTTTTGAAATGTGTACTTCATATATAAATCTCATTATCTTCCATTTGCCATTCTCGTTTTACGCCCTGTACCCTTATAAGTGACCAAAACACCAGCCGGGTGCACAGTATTAAAGCTTATTGCTAGGCCCACAGAGAAGACATGTAACAAGAAGAATTTTGGTTACATTGACCATGAGTTGAAAAGCAGTGAGAGTTACACTATCCTGTGAGGGCAAAGATACATAGGACATAACAGGGAGGATTGTCATATACGGAGAAAACAGAAACAAAAAGACACACAAATCAAATAAAATAAAATAAAAAAAATAAAAAGCCAGTTGTTTTCACACGACAGTGCACAGCAATGTCCATGTCTGTGTTACGAAGGTAGAGTGCAGGATACCTGCACGTCTGCTGCTGAACACACCTGGTCGGGAAATACACACCACCGTTTCTTCAGAGGAGGATGACCAGGAGGAAGAAGGGAGGAGAGGAGGAATGTAAGAGAGCTCTGATGAATCAGTCGTGTTTGGTCACAGCTAGGGTTGTATGGCCACTGCTGCCACCCTCAGTATAATCGCTTCTCGTAACTACGTGAGAGACAAAGCGTGTCATTAACATTTGACGCAAGGACAGCAAGCATGTGTCAGTGATTCAAAAATGTTCATTTTAAACTTTTTTAAAGCATCCAAAAAGCAATGTAATGCTGTCTGTAATAGCAAAACAAAAAAAGTATGACACATTATATAAACGTTATAATGCTATATTTTTCCCATCTTCAGGTGTAGCTGAACGATTAACCTTTAAAATAAATAAATAAACTAATCTCAGTTTGAAACACTGTCCCCTTTACAAGCTTTCAACCATGTAAAATGCCTGTAAAGGAGTTCGACCAATCAGAAGTGTCCAAACACAACGTTGTGTACGTGACAACACATCAGCAACTACTACCCAGCTACCACACAGCTCAGGCTCTATGTCAGTTGTTGTCCTGCGATAACCGTACATCTGGCTGTAGTTTGACTGACTGTGGGTGTCAGAAACTGTGTATTTACGCTGATTTTCTTCAAATAGGAGTAAGAGACGATTGTATTTTTACAGTAGAGATAGTTGATGCAGACAACTCGGAGCCTGATCAGTGTTTCCCACACATATGTGATACTTGGGCACTGGTCCAAATATACTGACAAGCACCCAAGTATGTTTTTTAATTTCTTGGATCAAGGTGAGCAGCGAGAAAGAGGGGCAGGGCACAGCAGTAGTGACATAAACGAATGAGACGGACGATGTGAGGAGACCTGATGAAGCTTCTTCTTTCACTGTTAGCTTGGACGTTAATTACCATATAAGCTTGGGCTGGGCTTGAGACCCTCATAATCTGCACACTTTGTGTGGCTATAGCAGAGAACAGAACCATGACCAACCGTAACCAATGAAGAGTACAGTGTCCTGGACGACAGTACAGTATTGCTTATGCTAATAGAGACTGATTTATTGAATAAGTCATTGATGACAACTCGCCATGGCTAGTTTGCATTTATTGAGCACGTAACACATCCGGCTTCCCGTTTAACTACGCAGAATAATCCACTTTAACCAGGTTCACTCAACATATTCTGAATGCTGGAATGTAAGCAACAGATAAACATTGTCCAATTTTTGTTGTGAATGTTATGTGTTATGTGAAAGTTTGGAGGAATACCTTTCAACCTAATCAGACTATTTATAACTTACCTGTGCTCAAGTGATTAGCAAGGAGCTTCTCACAACTCACTCTCCTCTTTATCAGGGGCTGAAAACTGCAATCTAGAAAAAGTTTTCTAATAAATTTTCAGGGTGCTTTTATTTTTATTTAAATCAGTGGTTTTTACTCTTGAGTGAGAGGTATGATTTTTGTACTGTAACATGCTTATATTTAGGATTTCATGTCAATATAGATTATATAATGATTGGGAGGTCGCTATGCTTTCAGTGCAAAGAAAACTCCGCCTCCTAGATTTACCTCATTACAAACAGACGAAGTGCGTATTTGTTTGCGCCAAATCTGAATCAATCAATCGTATGTTTTGATTTGGAAATTCGTTAAACAAAAGCTGAATCGCGTTCACGCACAAATAGTAAACCCAATAGTTATTACGTCAATATTAATTTGATGGGAAATTACAGTTGCAGGAAATGGAGCAGTATTGTTAGTTCCAGGAGTCAGTAAGTGAGCTGGGTGTAGTGACCGAGGAGATTCAGATCCAGAAACCCTAACACCATTGACCTACAACAACCCCAGAGCCCCAATCATACATTTCAGTGGGAAACACTAACTGCTAGAAAATAATCACAACTTAAATTGCAATCAATAAAACAATATTATTCAGATTTTGATATGTCCCCAAAATCCTCATTCAGCCTTATCGCTACATGAAACGTAAAGGTATAGATCAGCCAAAAATGCTAACACGAAGATCAATAAAGGTAATCTGGTAGGACATACCCAGTGTCAGCACATTTAGCATTTTTGTTCCACTATGCCTTTATTTTCTTATAGCTTGCATATAGAGTAGATACAGGGCTTATGAGCTGCAAAGGATGTTAGTTGCATCTAGAAATTAAACAGAGAAAATTACCTCAAGGGAGGAAAAAGAGGAAAAAAAAAGAGTAAACTTAAGTTTTCACCAAAAGATCCTACAACTCACAATCCCCTCCACCATGATTTACATAGAAAACACAGACATGAGGACTGAGTACTTACATGGCACAAAAGTATATCTACGATGAGTGCATAAAAGAGAGGAGAAGAAGAGAATTTCACATCATTCCATAAGAAGATATGAGGGGAAAAGATTTTTGGGAGGACTGTATGAACTAAGAGGGGATTGCTGAGTGTCTGACATCTAAGTAAAGGCTTTAAGAAAAAAAATCCAGACAAAACTGGTACTGGAAACAGACCTGCCAACCCCAAAGAGGAATAATGTACAGTCTTAAGGGGGGAGTGTGGGATGTTTTGGCAGCAGGGGAAAGCTCCCACGCATCCTTTTTAATTAAGATGTTGACACTAGAAAAAGTTCACTTCCTTTTTTACTATTCAAGAAAGACGAGGAAGATGTTTTGTACAGCAATTTATAAGAAAGTGTGCATGTAACATTTTTCTAGTGTCTACATCTTAACGAAAACAGAGGACTGGCAGCATTTCTCCCACGAAAACACATCCCGACTGGTGTTTTTAACCACTTCCTAATTATCGTTACCATTATAATTATTTGTAGCGTTTTACATTCGATACAGGCGAAAAAGTGCCGTTTTATTTACTATTTTCAGCCGAAATGTTTCGGTTAACTATATACTTGTCTAACGTTTGCTGAAAGTCAAACATTGATCGAGTTTATTTCACATGAATCAACACAAAACATTCTCCATTTAGCTTGACAGAAAGTGAGAATACTGCATCTTTCAAGCAGGAAAATTACAGTAAGACAAAAGATTACAAATCTCAGATTTGGGAGAAAGGGGAGGGGCTTCCAGTGAGTCAGTTAATATTGAAGGCTTCAAAACAGCTGTGTAATCATGCCAGATTCACATGTGGGGGGTGGGGGGGTTTGAAAGCACCAACGCTAAAATGTGTTGTTCCTAAACAAAATGTGTAAAGGTTGGCAGGTCTGCAATTGTGTTTAAATAGCCGTGTAAAACTGGGTTTGTCTGGTCAAAATCACTAAAATGGCCATAATATTAAATATATGTAGTAACAGGTTCAAGAGATGATGTTTCCTGTTTCCTTTGTTGTGCATAAGTTTTTATGTTAATAGACCATTTTTTGTAATTAACAACTGAATTTTAAGTCAACTGTAAAGAACTCCAGTATGCCTGCTGACTTACATTCAAACGTCTAGAATATCACTTAATACATAAACAGAAGCAGCTCAAAAGGACATCAGGTTGAACCTTTAGCTTCAAAACTGGTTGGTATAAAAAGAAAAAAAAAAAAAAACCCCAAATAACATTTTTGGCTCAACTCCTCCAATGAACACACAAAAATATTTATATTAAAGAGATTATATTCAGGTCAATTTGAGAATAACAAAAGATGAAATATAAGTGTTAAAGGTGATTTTGGTCCCTGTCACAATCCCTCTATTTATCATTTACACTCCTAACTGAGACTAGGAGGATCCCCAAGGAAGAGAATGGGTTGTTATGGGTTAATGGGTTATTTCCATTAAAGCGAAAGACAACACAGAAACAAGAGCGTATATTTAGCATGTTACAGTTACACTATAGGGCCAAAAGATTGTGTACACCTGACCATCAGTCCCACATGTGGGCCTTCGCCAAATGTCTTCGTATGCTGTAGCATCACAATTTCCCTTCACTGGATCTAAGGGACCCAAACCTGTTCCAGAATGACGATGACCCTGTGAACAAAGCGAGGTCTATGAAGACATAGCATGCCAAGGTTGGAGTGGAAAAACTTGAGCGGCCTGCACAGAGCCCTGACCTCTCAACCCCTCTGATCACCTTTGTGAAGAACTAGACTGCTAACTACATCTCGGTCCTCCTTGCCCGACCTCACTAATGCTCTAATGAAAAGTGTCGGTTATTAGAACAGAAAAGGTGAGACTAATATGGCATGTTCAAAAAGCACATGAGTGTAATGGCCAGGTATCTACAATGTTTTGGCCATAGTGTACATTGTATTATAGTTTTGCACATAAAAAAAAGGTCCATCACTAAAACAGGTGAGCATTCATGTCCTATTTCAAGGCATCCCCTCTCCCCCTCCCCCAGTGTCAGGGGCCTATAAAAAAGGCTACTCAATAATTCTCAGGAAACATTTTACAAGACTATCAATAAGTGAGTAAAAAATGGTTTTGAATGATTTGAATGGTCTTAAAATGGTTTTATGTTTATGGAGTCTTGCAGTCAGAAGCACCTGCCTGAGTACTAATTATACAAGACTGATGATTTGCGGCGTAGATTTTATTTGAATAGTTTCATTTGGTTTAATTAATACATTAGCTAATTAAATTAAATTACTATGACTAGCAAAAGACAGGGCAGGTATAACCAACCTCATGAGCCTGGCTATATGGTGCTGCTTTTCACCTGAGATAAATTCGTTTTCAAACACAATTATCTTAAAGTAAAGGTTTTGACACACAGTAATATTCTCCGATTAAAAGACAAGGATTTGTGTATTTTCTCACAGGCCTTTAAGTGTTTTTATGCTTTCTTTCACTGTAATATTGTGTATATTTCAAGTTAACTGTGATTAAGTGAAGATAGATTATATCATTTAAAATAGATCTGGTGATTTGAAGATTCAAGAAGGGTTAGAGTGAGATAGTAGAGGCATGAGTAACAACAAGCCTTTCTGATTAGCTGCATTATGATTATAAAGTCTGTGTGAAAATATTCGGATTAATAACTCACATACACAGAGAAGTGTTTGAGTTTCTCTTGCCTAAGTGAAAGATAAACACCACAAAAGAGGGCTTGGGTGTCAGTGGGAGTCAGTGGAGTGACTTATCACTGTGTATGTGAAAGTGGTCCACAAAGCGTGAGAAACAAGAGATACAGGCTATTTGTCAGTCTTAGCACCTGTGTGTCCTGAGCGCTCTGTGAGGCTCTGTCTGACACCTGCTGGAGCAGTCACTGAGCACGGCAGCATTGCGAAAGGGGCACTGAGAAAGAGCCACAGAGACAGGGTGACTGATGGCTCAGGCGGCCCGAGCGGAAGTGAGCAGAGTGAACGGAGACTTACGAGTGAAGGCCATGGACGCCGCCCTCCACCTGAGCAGACATGGTCCTCTTCTCAAACTTCAGCTCTCCAGAGTACATCATAGAGCTACACATAACACAGAAAACCGGCATTACAGACACATGATTTGCAAAACCTTTAAATTAGCGGTTCTCAGAGTGGGGTCTGAAGACCTGTTATTAATCAGATTGACTGTTCACTCGAATTAAAAGGGTTTCATCCAAAGCTCAATAGCTCGAAAACAAGTACGACTACAAATAACATCGACTAATGATAGTCCTGATAGTAAAAAGTCCAGGAATAAAGTGCTTTGGCTCTAATAATATCAGCATATTAAATGTACAAATTTAAATATCGAGCCTCATATCTGGATGGTTGGATTAGGTTAATAAAATAAATCGGGACCGAGGGGGTTGGTGGAATTAGTTTTACAGTTACAGGGGTGCCTGGCTGCAAAAACAGAAAGGCAGTTAGAGGAGAACGGCCAGACTGGTTCGAGCTGACAGGAAGGCTACAATAACTCAAAAAAACCAACACTCTTTACAGCCGTGATGGGCTGAAATGCATCTCCACCAAACGTCAAGTTAGTAGATGAGCTACAACAAAAGAAGACCACTTCGGGTTTCCGGTCTTCAACTGGCCGATTTTGGTAGGGTTCCTACAACCTTAATTAAGATCAAGGAGCCATTAGTACCGATTTCCCATTTACTTTACTGTACTGAGAAGACTGTCCCTCTCAATACTAGGTAGAGATTTAAATAATAAACCACCTAATTCTAGTCATCAAGGCTGAAAATAAATAAATAAAATGACTAATGCTATTTGACAGCAATCAAACACTAGTGTCATTGTTATTACTGCTCTAAAAAGATTACATTAGCCATGGTCTTACCGTAGGATGGACAAGCTCTTAGCACCAATATCCTGGCAGCCATGTTGGATTCCAGCAATGAGGTACGGCACAAACTTATGGATGGAGCCTTTATCCTGAACTGATCCTGATACACCCTGAGCTACCTTCACCTTATCACCCTCACTGTAACACACAGAGAAACACAGAAATACAAACATTCAGCTATGCAGAGGGGACAGCAAAAAAAAAAAAATATCAACAGGTTAAATAGAAAATTTATAATTTTTCATTAAAAAAAATGCAATGATACTAAGAGTCATTACGTGCCAAGCTAAACTTCTCTATATAAATCTGACAAATCCTACTAATATAACATTATGGTTAGACTATTTTGTAACGAAGGGAAGCAGAAGTGTAAAAAGATATCTGAGGCTATAAATAGGAAGTAAATAAAGGTGACTTTAGTGGACATATTTCCTCTCCGCACATTGGCCATCAAGCCTGAGAAGAGGCTAAGATCTATAAATATTGTGTAAACCAATATCGCTAATAATGGAAATTAAGACGAGTTATAAATAAAGCATGCTACAATGATTATATAACATACAGAAATAACCTAGGCAATTCGACTGTAAACATAGTCATGTTTGTAAGTATTAAGACATATACCTGAAATAGCGTTTTTGGCTGCCGCTGTTTTTCTCCATGGCATCCAAAGAGCCCATACCACGGTACTTCTTCAATCTTACGCCATCTGAGAAAAAATACTCACCGGGAGCTTCTGTGGTTGCGGCGAGCAAGGAGCCCATCATCACTACCATAAAACAGAACAAACAGGTAAGAGAAGGAGTGCAGTAGAGAAACGTATAGGCAGAACCTTTACATTACAGGTCTGATCAGACCGTGACGACTACCTGTGGACGCTCCCAAGGCGAGAGCCTTCACTACATGTCCAACTGTCTGAATGCCACCATCTGCGATCACGGGCACTCCGAAACGGCGGGCGTACTCCGCCACTTTATACACAGACGTGCCTTGGGGTCTCCCACACGCCATCACTGCAGGCAAAAACAGACGTTAAGACGTCTATCGATACGTACGTTCGTATAAGTATTCATCAAATATATTATGATATCTCGCTCACCTTCCTGCGTGATGCAGATGGAGCCACAGCCCATGCCCACTCGGAGAGCATCCACGCCTGCGTCGATCAGATTCTTCGCCTGTGCAGCGGTCACAACTACACAGATGGAGAAAAGAACGGGAATCATAAATAAAAAGAATCAGACGATAATTATCAACTGCCTCAGTCTTCTTTAGAGCAAATAACTTTCTGATTAAGCAAACATCTCAGGGAATTGAATCAGAAAAACTAATTAGCGTTATAGCTACAACTACAACATAAGAATTCCCAAACAAGTACGAATAATTTCAAAACAGATACAATTGCCATTTTCATACAACTAGAAAAAAGTGCTGTTAATGTGATGGGAAATGTTCTGAATGCACGTTTGCATTAAACTGCCAAATAGTTGGACAGCTGGATTAAGTTCAAGAAATAAACTTTTTCTGTGACCACAAGGATGTATATGGACATTTATTATTAAATATATACATAAAAAAAATTAAGGCTCCAGTACAAGTTTTGGGTTTGACTTAACTAAACAGCAGAAAAGAAGAAGAAAAATTATTTTATTTATATATATATATATATATATATATATATATATATATATATATATATATATATATATATATATATATATATATATATATATATATATATATATATTTTTTTTTTTTAAACAACCAAAACTTAGTGACCCACCGTTTCCTCCCACCACCTGTAGTTCAGGGTACTTCTGTTTAATGTAGTTGATCATGCTGATCTGAAACACTGAGTTTCCCTGAGATGAGTCCTGAAAGACAAGCACAGAGACAATCAAGCACGGCATATACAATACCTCAGCAAAAAAAAATAAATAAAAAAAAAATTTAAGAGGGAAAAAAATATATATATTCCAGACAAAGTTAAGAAAAAATATTAATTGAATTTGATTTAATATACAAGCCATATTAATATAAAATGATTATAAACAGTGCTTTCCCCCCCCCAATCATTCAATCAGTGTTTAGCATAGAATAGCCTTCAAGAAGCTCAGTCGAACACATTTACCACTTCAACATTTAAATAAGCAAGAGTGTGTATTGTGTGTGATGTCTAACCTCCCCCTCTAAGAGACGTACCAGCACCACCACATCCACTCCAGCCTGCATGAGCAGGTCCAGTCTGTATTTGTCGTCCTCGCGCGTGCCGATGGCGGCACCACAGAGCAGCTGTTTACGTGAGTCTTTAGAGGCCAGAGGGTACTCTCTGTTTTTCTTCAGATCGGTGCGAGCGATTATTGCCACCAGTTCATCGCTGTCATTCACTATGGGCAGTTTACCTGTCAGAAACAAAACTCACCATCAGTCAGGATCAAAAATCACATGTGAAAGACATACAAATGAACACCACCACTGGAAGCGCTTCACAAGAAAACGCAAGGAACCAGACCTTTCTTGCTGCGCTGCAGTATGTCGTTAGCCTCTTTTAGAGTAACTCCTGCTGGCGCAACCACTAAATCATCTCGCTTAGTCATCGCCTGGTAGATTCAAATCACAAACAATCACAGCTTCATCACGTTCAAAAGGCTCCGCATAAACTAATCTCACTACAAACTAGACCTGAAGGAGATAGAAATTCATAATATAATATAAAAAATGTTATATGATCGGTCAATATAAATGAATAGTGTGTTTATATAGAGCTGTACTGGTATGACTAATTTGTTTACAAACCTCCTCCAATGGCCTGTCATAGTCTTTCTCTGACAGGAAGTCAATGTCTCGTGACGTGACGATTCCCACCAGCTTGCTGCCCATTTTACCAGTTTCGGTGACAGGGATGCCGGAGAAGCCGTGCCGTACCTTAGCCTCGAACACGTCGCCAACCGTGTGCCGAGGGCTCATCACCACTGGATCTGTGATAAAGCCCTGCTCAAATTTCTGCCGTGATCACATTCAACAGGTTGATGATTAGACACCTCATCAGTAAGCGTATTACGCGATTCGAGAGCGAGTAAAAGTCTGAGCTTCACCTTAACTTTCCGAACTTCATTTGCTTGGAACTCCGGTGTGCAGTTGTGATGGATGATGCCAATTCCACCCATGAGCTGACACATGAATCAGAAAAAAAAAAAAAAAGTCAAGAACCATATTACATCGTGGCTGTCATCCATTCTGAAGTGACCGTGACTATGCCTTACACAGTGAGAACCATTAGGAACAAGTCATCATTCAAATCTGATAATGAACAGATGGGACTAAATAGCAAAAATTCCCCAAACTGCCAACAACTTCAATTCGAGTTTCTGTTTATTTACTTCTTTTAGCTGTTTTATGAAACATGTCACGATTTAATATTTTTAAACATAATGATTTATGCTTAAATCATGACTGACATTAATAGGTAATCTAGTGGGCATTTTTGAATTCAGGGTGCATGTTCGTGGTTGTGTGGGATACTCACAGCCATAGCAATGGCCATGGATGACTCGGTCACAGTGTCCATGGGGGATGAAATAAGCGGCGTCTTCAGGGTTATCTTCCGGGTCAGGGCCGAGGTCAGATCCTTAATGAACACATCAAATCAAAAATAAGCATCACACACTTATAACAAAAGGTTACAGAGTGCTAAGAAAATATTCTACAGTGAAATATTTATATGTAGCCACCTTGACTGTACGTCAAACTTAAGTCGCGTAAAAACAGACTTCAGACTTGACTTGCAACTTTTCCTTTATGACTCCTGACTTGTTCACTTAGTAACTCGTGAACAAGAAGTCTTTCCATGATAACTCGGACACAGTGTGTGAGAAAGTTACAGAAAAATATACATATACACACACACTTTTTTTTTTGCATGCGTGTAGTTACTTTATTTCGTTTATTTATTTTGGGCTACAGCCTCCCCCGCAACGTAGTGACGTGTCATGACCTGCGCCAGAGCAGCGCATCCTGGTGTCAGCAGGAGCACCGTACATGGTAACAGAAGGAATTCAATATGTAAACAAGTGTGGGAAGAAGATTAAAAGATACTGGACTGACTAAATCAAACTTCATAAGACATGCCCAGCCAGGTGCGCTTAGTTTACATTAGTGTCAGAGCAAATGTTCCTGTTGTTCACAACAAATAATAGCATTTACCATGGCACATTCATGGCTTAATTATCAAAAGGAGGTTGACCTACATGCTACGTTTGGTAACGCTAGAACAAAAATCTACAGTCCCCTCCAAAACTACTGGAATGGCAACGCCTTTTTCTTTCCCCCTTCCCTGTAGACTGATGACATTTGGGTTTGAGCTCAAAAAAGATGAATATGAGAAGAGTTTAGAATTACAGCTTTTATTTCCTGATATTTATATCTAGAGGTGTTTAAACAGCATAGAACATAGCACATTTTGTATCAGACAACCCAATTAGTAGGCGAGCAAAAATACTGGAGCATGGGACGGACTGGTTTCTTATTTCCAAGGTGTGTCCTGTTAGAATGATTGCTTAAACAATAAATAGCTCTTAACATATACTACTGGTTTTAGCTTTCACTTTTACCTGTGAGGACTGCATTTTATGTTAAATGAAAGTATAACCCAATGTGAAGACCAGAGAGCTGTCTATTGGAGAAAAGCAAACCATTTTGAGGCTGAGAAAAGGGAAACTTGATCAGAGGCACTGTACAACCATTGGGCATAGCCAATACAACAATTTGTCCTGCAGACATGGAACAGGTCGGCCAAGGAAAACAGCAGCAGTTGATAACAAACATTGTGAGAGCTGTGAAGAAAAACCCTAAAACAACAGTTAGTGACATCACCAACAACCTCCACAGGGCAAGGGTGAAGGTATCTCAATCCAGTGTTCAAAGAAGACTTTGAAAGCAGAAATCTAGAAGCCATATCACAAGATGTAAACCACTCGTCAGCAGTAAGAATCGCAAAGCCAGATTGGAATACACAAAGAAATTCAGAGATGAGCCACAAAAGATCTGGAACCAAGATCAACCTCCACCAAAGTGATGGAAAGGTTGAAAGTGTGGAGAGAGAAAGGATCTGCTCATGATTCAAAACATACAAGCTCATCAGTCAAGCGTAGTAGAGGTAGTGTCATGGCTGCTTGTGGAACAGTCTCACTAATCTTTATTGATGATGTAACTCCTGATGGGAGCAGCAGAATGTATTCAGAAATCTACAGTCTTCCCATTTACAGAAACATGCATGCAATCTAATTGGGAGGAACTTCATCATGCTGCAAGACAACGACCCAAAACACACTTCCAACACAACAAAGGACTTCATCAGGGGGAAATGTGGAAGATTTTAGACTGGCTAAGTCAATCTCCAGACCTTAAACCGATTGAGCATCTCCTGAAGAGGAGACTGAAGGGAGAAACCCGCCCAACTGAAAGAAACTGCAGTACAAACCAGGAAAAGCAACATGTCAGTGGGTCAGCAGTTATTGCAAGCAAGGGATATGCAACCAAATATTAAGTGGTATTTTCTTTAAAACTATTTGTTCCAGTACTTTTGTGGTCTGCAACAAAAGGTGCCATGTTCTAAGTTGTTTAACACTTCTACATGTAAATATGAGGGAATGAAAGGTAATGAAAACCCAAAAGTATTCAGTGTGTATAGCAAAAACAATAAATTAGCCTTGCTGTTCCAATACTTTCAGATGGGACAGCCAGCAGTCTGGCCCCTTGGCTTTAGGTCACGTTAGAATTGCATGAACACACTGGGAGCTTTCTAATTTCCACATTATGTATTTTCACAAAACCTTGCACTTTTTATGAAGTTCATTTACATTCTATACTAGGAAGGTTTTTTTTTTTTTTTAAGACAATTTTATTTATAAATGTATTATTTAGCAATGATTATGTTTAAGGCTTTAAAATGACATGTTCATGGTTATTTTAACAAGCCTCAGTGTTGTATGAAACTTCAAGCTGAACATGCAAAGTAAACAGATATACAGATAATCACATTATTGCATTGTATGAACATTTAATTCCATTGCAGACCTGGTGGCTGATGCTACTGACCCGTATTTTTGTCCAAGATCAAATTGCACGCACGTACATAAACACACACACGGCTTAATCTCATTACTAGCATCGTTCCAGCTATAAAGTCTTCATACAAAGCATAAACACGGGTGTTTTCCACTATCTGGATCAACATGCACTCATTTAACATCCCTGTGGTAGGAGACAGAAAAACATCTTCCGCGCTCTCCTAATTCCTCCCTCCAGAGAACACATGCATGCATACATATACACCACACAGACACACTGTAAATGCTCGACTAAGCTCATCAAATTATTACTCAACAATCAGAAACCGCTCAGCCTGAGTTATGCCTGGTTTAAAAGAATGTAACATTACATCTAATAAAGCATCTCTGCAACTGGAAACATTCAAAACCAATTATCTACTAAATATAAAGCCATTTTCTTCCCTCAGATTGGTTCTATCCCTCGCTCACACCGCCATGCGTATACAAATACACACACACACACACACACACACGCGCGCACACCCCTGCTTGTGAGAACATGCCCTATGCACCTGGGATGCTGGCTCCACCTGAGCCTTTCATTTGCACATCTAATTTGCGCTCCTTCACCCCTATCGGCTGTCCCTTAACCAGCTGTTTACCTTACACTCCACTCCCTGCTTCCAAAGTACATAGCGACTGACGCAGCTGTTCCGTCTCGGTGCGTGCAGATGAGCCTTTAAGCCTGGCGATTTAATTAGAAAAGTTCCCGCGCAGTAAATCGTTATTACACACGGCATGCTAAACGAGGACATACACTCTAGGGAAAGATCGATGACTGATGCTGAGCTGTTCTCATGTAAGGATACTCACCACTTCATCCGAGGTGAAGTCGATGAAACCAGGCAGGATGAGGAAATCACTGAGCCAAAGACATCAGACAAAGAGAAGTTAATTAGACAAGATGGTAAAAGAGACAGACATACAGCACATGCACCATTACCTTTACATGAATAAGTAATAATACGAGTGAGTGATGAGTGTTGCTCCTATAGCTAGAGTTTACCAGCACATGGCATATGCTTTCATGATCTTCGATATATCTAAAAAAAAAATAAATAAAAAAATAGAGCAACACTTTTTTAATAAATAAATAAAATACGGCCGGTACAAATTTAGAGTTGCTTGCGCCTGATCTCGTTTCAGGACGACATCTGAAACCTCTGCATCATTCACTGGTTGTTGTTGCTCTGAAATAATATAATTAGAAAGTTGGGCTCTTTATTCCAATCGTACCCGTTTTCATTTAAGTCACGCTG